>NC_134483.1:524957764-525257764 GCF_040206685.1 Ascaphus truei
CCTCCTCACACACACTCTCTTCCTCCTCCTCACACACTCTTTCTCACACACTCTCGCTCACATACTCTCTCTCTCACACTCTCACACTCTATCTCCCTCTCTCACACTCTCACACTCTCTCTCTCCCTCTCTCACACTCTCACTCCCTCTCTCACACTGTCTCACACACTCTCTCTCACACTCTCTCTCTCTCACTCTCTCTCACACTCTCTCTCACACTCTCTCTCTCACACTCTCTCTCACACTCTCTCTCACACTCTCTCTCTCATACTCTCTCTCACACTCTCTCTATCCCTCTCTCTCTCCCTCTCACACTCTCTCTCACACTCTCTCTCACACTCTCTCTCACACTCTCTCTCTCTCATACTCTCTCTCACACTCTCTCTATCCCTCTCTCTCTCACACACTATCTCTCATACACTCTCTCTCTCACACACTCTCTCACTCTCACACACTCTCTCTCACTCTCTCTCACTCTCTCTCTCACACACTCTCTCTCTCACACTCTCTCACACACTCTCTCTCACACTCTCTCTCACACTCTCTCTCTCTATCACACTCTCACACTCTCTCTCTCCTTTCTCACTCTCTTTCAAACACACAGACACACACACACACACACACACACACACACACACACACACACACACACACACACACACACACACACACACACACACACACACACACACACACACACACACACACACACACACACACACACACACACACACACACACACACACACACACACACTGTCACTCACACACACTGTCACTCACACACACTCTCCTCTCCCCCTCTCTCCTCTCCCCCTCTCTCCTCTCCCCCTCTTCCTCACTCCTCTCCCCCTCTTCCTCACTCCTCTTCCCCTATCTCCCTCCTCCTCTCCCCCTCCTTCTCTCTGCTCTCCCCTCTCTCCTCTCACCCTCTCTCCTCCCACCTCTCATTTCACCCTCTCTCCTCCCCCCTCTCCTCTCCCCCTATCCATCCAGACACAAACTCTCCCCCTCACTCTCCCCCTCCTCCTCACACACACTCTCCACCTCCTCCTCACACACTCTCCCCCTCAATCTCTCCCTCCTCCTCACACTTTCTCTCTCTCTCTCTCACACTCTCTCTCACACACTCTCTCTCACTCTCTCTCTCTCACTCTCTCACTCTCTCACTCTCTCTCTCACACTTCTCTCACACTCTCTCTCACACTCTCTCTCTCTCTCATACTCTCTCTCTCTCACACACTCTCTTTTTCCCTATGCTCCCTCTGGATCATGTGATACAAGTTCTACTCTTTGGGGATAAGTGAAAACAACCCCACCAGAGGGTTGAAGCAGAGGGGTATTTCATTTAACATTTTTTCCACTTGTGAGTCATTATATTGCACTTTTAAATCACAATTTGTCACTTGATATATTTAGGGCGTAGCGCCTTGTTTACACCTTTTTGCTGCACAATTATTTTACAGATATAAACAGTAAACTCACATATATATGCAAGCATACTGTCACGGCCCCTTTTATTCTCCAACATCTCCAATTTTGTCTGGGTATTTTTTTCGAATGCCACGCACTTCACCGCGTACATGCCACATTCATGCCGAGCCAGTGTTAATACAAATGCACGCGGCCACGGCTTTAAATACTGGAACATGCCGCATCAAACACTGCATCTGCCCGCGGTTTTAAAAGTCACACTGAAACGGCCGCACGAGGCTAAAGGTGGCCGCCACTGTATCTGTGTGCTACTGTTTGTGTACATTCAGTATTTATATACATACAGGGTGTCCACACAAGTAGAGGCATGGAACTCCTACAAGTAAAGACACTGTGCTCTTTGAGTGTGGACACCCTGTATGATGATGTAGACCCTGCTTAGTACATTAAATGTGAAGTTTATGCAGACTTGTATGATTGTATAATTAGATTTGGATCTTTCAATTCCTACTCCTCTTATCCCTAATCTTTCTTGTTTTCTCCTTTGCCACTTAAAACAACTAATACAAGCTGTACAAGTAATTTTGAAGTACAGTATAAGATGGATAACGTTCAATCACTTTATCAAATCTCATGATAATATTTGGATTAAGGACAAGAAAATTAATAAGATTGAAATGGTTAAGGAAATCTGCCAGCTATACAATCTTAGACTAGTAATGCTAATCAGCTGTATAAATTAATTGGATTTTGAGAAGGAGTGGAATGAATATGTCTAAAGTAGATGAGGTTCAGACTTAATCAGAGAAACATTAATTTTGATCAATTTACTCAATAACTTTGGCGACTGCATGTTCAAAAGGAAAAGGCATGTATAATATGAACAGAATGTTCATATTTTATAATGTGTTTGAAAAATGAAGGGGTAAGCGGGAATTTGGGAAAGGGAAAAATATATTTGATTTCCGGATTATAGTATATTCAAAGGCACAATTTACAGTACTTGAAAGCAGAGAAAAGGACATTCAGCGCTCGTGCTGCAGATGTAATGGTTGGAAAGATCCCTGTGCTGCACTTGCATGGAGCGTCTCCCCAGAATCTCCCACTTCAGAGGTGATACCCCCTAAAATGGGGGGAGGACACCCTGAGAAACAGAGAAAAAAAGAATGCACAAATGCGCACAAGGGAAAGAATTAGTAATTATTTATTAAAACAAACACATAGACAGCTGAGTGGATCCAACCCCTCCTCAGCTCAATGGGTAAACTGCCCAGATACATAAACCATACATATGGTCTCTAAACATAGAATATCCTAAGACAGTAAAACACACACAACACAAGACAGTCAATGTTAAAAATAAACAAAGAGTGTACTAACAGCCCAAGGGGAAGCGAATAAAAACCGCCATAGAGGGCTATAATACCGCTGACAGGGGGAAACGAACACTCACACTGAGGCAGAGGTGGGGGTCCACGGATGACCGCACAGGATCCGGATCGCGGCACCGGGAAAGATGAAAACAACCACCACTTGAGCCTCAGGCAGGCTCCGTCTCAGCCTCTCAGCAAACACGCGCAGAATGACCTGTCGTGACCTCTACGCGTTTCGCACCACGTGCTTCGTCAGGAGGTCACGTACAGCGTCATCCACGCGTATTTATAGGAAGAAGGGAATCAGTAACGACGGCCCCCTTTAGACGCCAGACCTAACGCCCTTAGAATGGCAGCTTTATACCTAAAGTGATGCTACCTCTTTCCCTTACAATGTCACGTGTTGCGGCAATCACGTGTTGCAGGTTACCAGAAAAAATAGAAAACAGGACCTATAACACAGTAATTCACATAAACATAACATAGTTAGAGACCATCACATGGTGTAAAGACAATTAAAAAGCAGATACCAATTCATACATTACATATTAATTACACATAATATATCAATAAATGTAATGTATTACATAATATATATATCTGTATATGGGACTGTGGGAGTCGCTTGAGGTATTTTGATGTCCTCCTCCACAGCTTAGGCTGTGGAGGAGATATATCGATGATATTATCATCGTATGGGAGGGTACTGAGGAATCCTTTCTTGAATTTGTTGATCTACTTAATGCAAATTAATGTAATTTAAAATTCAGTGGTGTAAATAGTTCAGCTAGCATAAATTTCCTGGATTTGGAGATATATATAGAATCCAATACTGTTCAGACTAAAACATGCTTTAAAGTAACTAATGTCAATTCCTATCTTGACCCTCTGAGCTGTCATGACAAAAGATGGGTCCAAAATATTCCCTTTAACCAGTTTCTTAGACTGAAGAGAAATTACTCTAAAGCTGAGGAATTTGATAAACAATCTCAGTTCCTCAAAAAAAGATTTCTTGATAAGAGTTACAATGAGGAATTGATAGATTCCTCAATAAAGAAACTGGAAAAAATACCAAGAAAATCACTGATAAAATATAATAAAAACAAGAGGGATAAAAGAAAAAATTTAAAGATCCCTGCTTTTATAACCCAGTTCAGTGACATGCATTATGGGAATGGACCCTGTATTGGGCCCTCAGTTAAATTCACAACCAGGGATAGTGTTTAAACGTGCGCCAAATTTAAAAAATATGTTGGCCCCAAGCCAAGTCACCAGAAAAACTGCTGTATCTGGTGATATTAAAGATCGCTTGGGCATCAAAGGCACATATAAATGCGGGAAGTGCAAGGCGTGTAAACATATATGCAAAGGAACAACAGTCACGTCTTGTGCTACTAAACAGACTTACAATACCAAAAGTTTTATAAATTGTCAGACTACGCATGTGGTTTATGTCTTGCAGTGTAACTGTAATTTACAGTACATTGGCAAGACAAAACGACCACTAAAGATGCGTATGTTAGAGCATTTGAGAAATGTAAAAAATATACCGAAAACTCTGGCTAAAGGTATGCCGCTTTCCCCGCTATTAAAACACTTCAAAGAGATACACAATAATGGCCCCAGTTGCATTACATTTAAAGGGCTTGAACATATACAAATGAACAGCAGACAAGGAAATAGAGAAAATCATTTATTAAAACGTGAACAGAATTGGATATACGAAATGCAAACTAGACATCCAATTGGTTTTAATGAACTCATTGAGCTTACTCCATTTGTAAGATAAAATGTTTTCTTTTTAATAAATATAAGTTCAGTCTCTCATTTGTATTTGTATTAAGACTAAATATGTTTTCTAATTATAATTATACATTCTTATTAGTTGGGTATATACTGTAAAGGATTAATAATTGATATATTATGTGTAATTAATATGTAATGTATGAATTGGTATCTGCTTTTTAATTGTCTTTACACCATGTGATGGTCTCTAACTATGTTATGTTTATGTGAATTACTGTGTTATAGGTCCTGTTTTCTATTTTTTCTGGTAACCTGCAACACGTGATTGCCGCAACACGTGACGTTGTAAGGGAAAGAGGTAGCATCACTTTAGGTATAAAGCTGCCATTCTAAGGGCGTTAGGTCTGGCGTCTAAAGGGGGCCGTCCTTACTGATTCCCTTCTTCCTATACATACGCGCGGATGACGCTGTACGTGACCTCCTGACGAAGCACGTGGTGCGAAACGCGTAGAGGTCACGACAGGTCATTCTGCGCGTGTTTGCTGAGAGGCTGAGACGGAGCCTGCCTGAGGCTCAAGTGGTGGTTGTTTTCATCTTTCCCGGTGCCGCGATCCGGATCCTGTGCGGTCATCCGTGGACCCCCACCTCTGCCTCAGTGTGAGTGTTAGTTTCCCCCTGTCAGCGGTATTATAGCCCTCTATGGCGGTTTTTATTCGATTCCCCTTGGGCTGTTAGTACACTCTTTGTTTATTTTTAACATTGACTGTCTTGTGCTGTGTGTGTTTTACTGTCTTAGGATATTCTATGTTTAGAGACCATATGTATGGTTTATGTATCTGGGCAGTTTACCCATTGAGCTGAGGAGGGGTTGGATCCTCTCAGCTGTCTATGTGTTTGTTTTAATAAATAATTACTAATTCTTTCCCTTGTGCGGATTTGTGCATTCTTTTTTTCACAATTTACAGTACTGTACATTAATATACCATATATTTTTTATATAAAAGATCCAGTACAGGCATACCCCGCATTAACGTACGCAATGGGACCGGAGCATGTATGTAAAGCGAAAATGTACTTAAAGTGAAGCACTACCTTTTCACACGTATCCATGCATGTACTGTACTGCAATCGTTATATACGTGCAAAACTGATGTAAATAACGCATTTGTAACAGGCTCTATAGTCTCCCTGCTTGCGCACAGCTTCGGTACAGGTAGGGAGCCGGTATTGCTGTTCAGGACGTGATGACAGGCACATGCGTGAGCTGCCGTTTGCCTATTGGGTCATATGTACTTACTCGCGAGTGTACTTAAAGTGAGTGTACTTAAAGCGGGGTATGCCTGTATATCCTGTATATTTATAAAATGTTCAATTAATTTTGAAAAGTTATAATAATAGTAGGAAGCATTCATTGGAATACCTAGGCCTTAGTATTAATACTTTTAGAATAATTTATCTAAGCTTTCTTCTTCTGGAGTAAAGGTTAATATCAACTTTACAAAGTGCTTTATTATTAGACCAATTTATAAAGCAACTACAGTACTGTGCAAGATCGTAAAACAAGATGAAATTGTATGTGCACAGCTTGGGAGGGTAAGACATATTGCCTATACAGTAACATTATGATGGTAGATTACGTTTGAAATACTTGTATATAAAATTCAATAAAAGCCTAAAGGGACATGTTACTACTGAAATGCTTTTTTAAAATAATAAAAAATAAATAAAAAAAATACATATTATTATATTTTTCTGTGAATTGTAATAATAATAATTTATAAATATGTTCTGTAGCCAGGTCCCCTTACCCTACCTTCATTGCGGGTGCAGGGGATGAGAATCTACTGCAGGGGCGACCGGGTCGCCAGAGCTCCTCGGCGGGACCTTGTACAGGGCGCCGCCATCTTGTTTTATGCCGTGCAGGCGCACAAGCAATCGCGCATGTGCAGTAGGTGCATCAAGTCTGGCAAACATCTTGCTACACCCCGCGTTAAACACAGAGAAGGATTTGGGTATCAATCTATTACTTGGGGAATGATAAGTAATATCTACCAATATCTCCAAAAGCTCAATTGGTGTAAATATTAAAGATAATTAATACAGCATTGCCTCAACATTTCTGTGAGATTCTTAATGGCCCATTGGATTAACACAGTGGGGGGACCCTGCAGTCCCATTCAAACTGAATGGGACAGCTGGGACCCCTGCTGTGGTAATCAGATGGGCTATAAAGAATCTCACAGAAATGTTGAGGCAATGTTGAGGCATTTACTGTGAGATTGCACCAGAATTTAAAAGGCAAGAGTTCTAATACTCGTGGCTGCATCTGTATGCCCAGGACATACTTGAAATGAGAGGTAACTCTCAATGTATTACAAGCTGGTAAAACATGTTATAAATAAATAAAATGTTGTGTACTCCATCTCGGAGATTAAGTGGAAATCCACTTATTGTTTGGCTACTCTCGATGTTCAGTCTTTCTATATGAGCATTGAACATGAAAAGGGGATTTGCAGCTATTCAACTTTTTTGGAGATAGACAATATACTTCCTCCTACTTAACAAACGTTTCTGCTAAACTGCATCAGATTTATTTTGACTCACAATTATTTTTTATTTATTTATTTATTTTATTTACAGATCTGGTGAACGACCATGGGGACCATGTTTGTCCCCAGCTATGAAAAACACTTTATAGTGTTTGGAAGCTGAATTTGATCTGGGCAAACCCTGGGCTCAAGGCATGCCTGGTCTACTATGGTCATTTGATCGATGATATTATTTATATTAGTCATGGTTAACAGAGTGATTTGGAAAACATATTTTCAAGCTTGGGTCACAATGATTTGGGCCTGAAATGTACCCATTGTTTCCATAGGGACAATAATATCTTTTTGGATCTCATTCTCTTCATTGATTGAAGTCTCCACTAACAACTATCTACATGCTATAAGCTGCAATAAAATGGCTAAAAAATATCCCATCAGAAGCCCCTTCGGGGAGGTTTATGGTATTATTCCAAGGAGAATACCGATGGGTTAAACCTATAGTAATACATACAGTATATCACAATATATGCTCTTTAAATTTTATAATAAGTGACCTTTATATACTTTGTATGGGCTCATTATGACATATATTTACAGGAATAAGAGGATTTTCACATCGGAATGTAGTACATCCAGTACATAAGCAACTGTATCTATATGAGCACTCTTTCACAAATTTTTGAAATTAAGCTATTATTCATAATTTTTTCTTCTTTTTACATTATATAATAATTTGTGTACTCTGCTCAGAAAAGGATGCCTTCATTTACTTGTTTGTGTTTTAATGTATTTTTAAATTTCTTTATTTCATTTGGATTTTATTATAGGTTTGTGTATAAGTTAAATTGGTAGTTGTAACTGTATGTGTATTTTTTTCACTCTCCGGGTTCCATTTTTAACGGAGTTATACCATATTATGTATTGTTCATTTTGTATTAATAAAGTTGTGTGTGTTTGATCTCGCGTGTGTGCGCGCTGACGTCACCTCCCCGCGTCGCTTCAGATTGTTCCAGGAAGTGAACGGAGAGGCGGTGATGGCGTGGACGGCATGTACTTAAGGAACCCGGTGAGTATGGATTATTATGCGCCTTGACAATGCATTGCGCTCGAAACGCGTTGGTGGGGCATTTTTTGCTCCGTTATGTAACTGGTTGATGAGGATCCATTACATTTTTATATTTTTGGGACACCCTCTCTTGCAATTTATTCTTTTGTTTTGTCCTGATGTAAGTAGTGCTCGCATTTTCCTTAAACAGATTCAAAGTGTATGCTGTTGAAAACTGAGGCACACCTTACTGGAGGATAATCATTCAGAAGACCAACCAAATGTGAGTTAATAACTCTCTTCTATGTACACGATGTGCTTTTTGTCCACTTTGATGCATATATGTCTGGACACAAGTATGTGAGGATTTTTACTGCAGTGAATGTTGAATCCTGGCCAGCTATTCGAAATATAGTGGACTAGTGGTGTTATTATTGGTCTTATCGGTCTTATACATTTGATACCCAAGGGTAATACAAAGGATACTTTTTCACAGCCTCAAAGATTTCATGCTTATACAAGCCTTTTTTGATCTGTATATAGAGCATCATACAGTCTTGTACACTAAAGAAAATCCCATCCAGCCAATTTTGCAGATTGAGGAGGAATTGTTCTGTGGAGGGAGATTTAGATAAACAGTCTTACAAATTGGGTTAAAGATTCCTAGCCAAGGGATATCATGAGGTCACAATCAGGGACTCACAAGCTAAGATTAGGTCTTATAAAAGCCAAGAACTGTACATTAACAAATCTATACAAGCCTCTGCAGAATTCTCACAACCAAAATCTACTCAAAATTCATTACAAAATTTCACACTCAGGTGGAAAATATTAGTCATATACTTGACAAACATTGGAAGGTTCTCCGCTGTGACCCTCAATTAGCTAAGGAATTACCTTTCAGAGAACCTGTAGTGTTCATGAATTTGTACCATATTCTCCCCACACTGTTGAGAGGAGATAGATTCAAGACCCTATGTGTTAGAGCAACGATGCGCAAACCGGGGGGGCAGGAGAATTTTCAGGGGGGGCTCGGGCTGTTACAGAGGCCCCGCACTCTTCCCCCAGGCATTTAATTAAATGCCAGGGGAGGCATGTAATCTCTATAACCTCACTTACCTACTGGCAGCCGGGTCTTCCGCGACGTGTCGCCATGGCAACGCGTCATCAAATGACGCAGCGGGGTCATGTGACGTAATAAATCACCATGGCAATGCGCATCAAATTACGTGGTGGGGTCACGTGACATAACCCGCAACGTCATTTGAAGCCTTGCCTTCGGGGGAGGGGGGCATGAACGCTACGTCTCCCAGGAAGGGGGCCACAGCTGAAAAAGTTTGCGCAGCACTGTCTTAGAGAGTCATATTGGATTTATATCCTTGCCACTCCTGCTGGTTTCAATGAGTGTCTACATGTAAGCACATTAGTATAACAGGCTTTCTTCTATCTGGTTAGGTAATTCCCTGCTCAAGTCTCCCTTCAGTTAGAGTGGACCTTAGAGGTGCACCCCTGTTTCCTTCTCCCTTGATACATACTACTTATACCGCTCAATCCCATTATTGCGCGATCCATTAAAACACAAATCCATTTATAACATGATGCAAGCGTGGCTCCCATTTTTTTTGTAAATATTGTGGATTTTTCCTTCTGAACACTGAACATGTTATATACATATGTTCAGCATATACAGTACCATACAGATCTTCCTACTATTCTGTTTTCTGATGCCACCTGCCCCTTATATCCTCTACCCTGCCCGTCCCCTCCTTTGCCCCCCACCCAAGACCAGATCTAGTCTTAAATATGCCCTGCAGGGGTGACCAGGGCTTGTCATGTCCCAGGTGGCAGGGAGCTCGATTCCTCTAGCTGTTTCTGTTGTCTACTCTAGGAGAGCGCACACACTCCCCCTCTCTCACACACACAATCTCTCTCCCACCCACCACACACACACACACTCTCTCTCCCTCCCCCCCACACACACACACTCTCCTTCCCCCCCCACACACACTCTCCCCCCCGACACACAGACACACACACACACAAACACAGACACACACACAGACACACACACAGACACACAGAGACATACATACTGTATACACTTTCTCTTTAAGGGAACTGGCTCTCGCACTGATGGCAGAAGCAGGGAGAGGAGAGAGCTGCCAGCTGCTGATGCTGATGCCAGGTTAGTCCTGTGGAGTGGGAGTGGATATAAATGGTGTGGTATATCCGCTCCCACTCCACACACACCTTTTGTAAAGCACTGTATATACTGTGGGCTCTCTATTCATGTTAATTCACACTGATACACATACACACTCTTTCATCACCTGCTTTCAGGAACCTTTTGACACCTCCAGCCATAAAACACATCCACACCAGGGGAAGGACAAGCACAGATAACATTCCAATAGACACTGTTTATAGTATAGCTTTTGCTTGCTTCATTCATTGTAACATCGCCGGAAGAAAAGATCAGTGTACAGTATCTCGAAAGCTCGCACAAATAAAAGCATTTCGTTAGCCATAGAACGGTATCGTCTATTTATTTTTTGATTATTGAAGCTCGGATAACACGGTACTGATACCTCTACATATATATATATATATAGTGTTGACAATCATATACATTTGCACGCCCGGGCGAGTGTATTTAACCTCTGGGCGAGCTCTTATTGGCCCAAGCAGCACACGTGTTTGTTTTTTTAAATTTTCCCTGCTCGCGCTGACATTTTCCCTGCTCGCGCTGGCTGAAAAAAAAAAAAAACTCCCCCTACCTGACTGCTGTTTGGCGCACGCTCCCAGGCTTTGTGGGCACGCGGCCAGGCTCTATATAAGCCCGCCCCCAATGAGCGGCCATTCTTTTTCCAGATCGTTGGACACGGTAAGTATTCTCTGCCTCCGTCCTCCTGCCTCCCCATGCCCCCTGCACTCACCCCCGTGGCCCCTATGCCTCCATCCTGCCGCCACCCCATGCCCCCTGCACTCACCCCCGTGGCCCCTATGCCTCCGTCCTGCTGCTTCCCCATGCCTCCTGCACTCACTCCCGTGGCCCCTATGCCTCCGTCCTGCTGCCTCCCCATGTTCCCTGCATTCACCCCCGTGGCCCCTCTGCCTCCGTCCTGCTGCCTCCTGATCTCACACCTGCGGCCCGCTCTGCCTCCATCCTGCTGCCTCCTGAACTCACACCCGCGGCCCCCTCTGCCTCCAGCCGTTCTGGTGCTCCCCTGTCCCCTCAGGTCCCCGCTTCCCCCTGTGTCAGACCGCGGGAGGGAGATGGGAGCGGGGTTGTCCCCCATGGTCCCCGCTTCTCCCCCCGGTCCCGTGTATATGAGAGAATGTGTGGGTGTGTGTGTGTATATATGAGAGAATGTGTGTGTGTGTGTGTGTGTATATATGGGAGAATGTGTGTGTGTGTGTGTGTTTGTGTGTGTATATATGGGAGAATGTGTGTGTGTGTATGTGTGTGTGTGTGTGTGTGTGTGTGTGTGTGTGTGTGTGTGTGTGTGTGTGTGTGTGTGTGTGTGTGTGTGTGGTGTGTGTGTGTGTGTGTGTGTGTGTGTGTGTGTGTGTGTGTGTGTGTGTGTGTGTGTGTGTGTGTGTGTGTGTGTGTGTGTGTGTGTGTGTGTGTGTGTGTGTGTGTGTGTGTGTAAATGTCGGATCTAGAAATTAAAGCCAGGTGTGAATGACTAGTTTCCTGAACCCCTTAACCAGTGTCTGGACGTCCCCGCTTCACAATGTCTAAAAGCAGCAATCCCACCTGGGATCTTACCTGATCCGCAGTCCCTAAATGTCCAGGTACCCTCATTCCCGCAATGTTATACATTGGAGGGGATGTGTTCCCTACCTGTCTTCTGGGTTAGGGGGGTTCTGATGTCTTCCGTGTGAAGCTTGAGTCAGAGCTGGAAGAAAGCAGTATAGGTTATTTCGGTGTAGTATAGGGCAGTTAAGATATATAGGGTAAATAAGATATCCAGATACAGAGAGGGGAGAGTGTGGGGGAGGGAGAGAGAGAGAGAGAGTGTGTGGGGCAGGGAGAGAGAGAGAGAGTGTGTGGGGCAGGGAGAGAGAGAGAGTGTGGGGGAGGGAGAGAGAGAGAGAGGGGGGGAGAGAGAGGGTGGGGGAAGGAGAGAGAGAGAGTGTGGGGGAAAGAGAGAGAGAATGGGGAGGGAGAGAGAGAGAGTGGGGGAGGGAGAGAGAGAGAGTGGGGGGGGAGAGCGAGAGAGAGTTGGGGGGAGAGAGAGAGAAAGTGGGGGGGAGAGAGAGAAAAAGTGGGGGGGAGAGAGAGAGTAGGGGGGAGAGAGAGAGGGGGGAGAGAGGGGGGAGAGAGAGAGAGGGGAGATAGAGAGAGGGGGAGAGAGAGGGGGGGAGAGACAGAAATGGGGGAGAGACAGAGAGGGGGGGAGACAGAGAGGGGGGAAAGACAGAGAGGGGGGAGAGACAGAGAGGGGGGAAGAGACAGAGAGGGGGGAGAGAAAGAGAGGCGGAGAGACAGAGAGGGGGAGAGAGAAATAGAGGGGGGAGAGACTGACTGGGGCAGGGTTTACTGACTGGGGCAGGGGTGACTGACTGGGGCGGGGGTGACTGACTGACTGACGCAGGGGTCAAATGTATTTTATTGATATATTTTAGTTTAAAGCAAGGTTGGGGGCGGGACTGGGGTCGGGGGCGGGACTAGGGACAGGGTTGGGGACGGGACTAGGTGGCGAGTAGATTATTTGGTTCGGCAAGTAGATTTTTGGGTGATTTGTCAAACACTGTATATATATATATATATATATATATATATATATATATATATATATATATATATATATATACACACTGGGCAACCTGTTTCTATTTTCATATAATTGTGACCAATTACTATGTACAGCTGTAGTTAGTTGGGAATAGACAACTAAAGGACTTCTGACATCACACTCATCATACCCCTGATGAAATCACATGATATGTGATGATACACATTGGTACATCCCCCTACCTACATGTTGAGTCACCACGCAAGTGTTTTCTGTAGTTCGATGGACGTGCCAGCTGTCCCACATCCCATGCTACAAGTTACCATCTCTTCCTGGCTGTTGGCTTCTATTTCAAGCCGGGACTGCTGTGGCTGTATATGAAATCCTAATCTGTGGTTGTAGGGACGTGAGTGGCAATTGTTGTCTTTTGTAGATGTCACTGGACCTTCTGATCCTCCATTTATAATGAGGTTTAATCTCACAATGCTCTTTTATCAATAACCATTGTGATTGTGCCCATCTTTAGGCTTTCTTATTTTTTGTACCATAAAAATAATTTTCCAGATTTATGCTAGTTGGTACACACTTTCTCTTTCCCTTTTCATCACCAGCCAATCAGGTAGCATGCCTCCCAGCCTTTTTTGGGCACATCACTTCAAAAAAGGAAAGGCATCACATCATCTACCATGTGATGGCATCCATTTTTTTTGCTGAAGTGACATCATTATAAATGGGGGAAGCATATGCTACCTAATTGGCTGGCTTTCTTCCGATTAAGATGACATCACATTATTTAAAAAAATGTAAGTAATCACATGGTACATCCACCAATCACATTGGTGAGGTACCATTTGTCAGTCAAATGTGACATCACAGACCTTATACTGTATAAGACTTATCATGTCTCACTTGACCCCAAGAAGTCGTCGGATACACAGCTCCTGTCCTGGACCTTACCTGTTGGAATACAAAGTAGAGAAGAAAGAAGAAAAAAAGGAAGAAAAGAGAAGGAATAAAAAACTGAACAGAGACTCCTGTACAATAAACATGGATAAGGGACTTCTTCGCATTATGATGTTTAGGATCATTGCATCATGGGACAAGAGTTTGTGCCACAGTTGGATACGGAGGGCGAATGTTCATCTCGGCAAAGGTAAGAAATACATTGATTGTATTTTATTAAATAGAGTATTATTTTAGGTTTCCTATTGACTGTCAATGTGTTTATCTATGCCCCTTTCAGGGTAAAAATAAGCACAGTGACCATCAATGCTTTTTTTTGGCAAATGTTTATTTTTACAGTATTTAATTGAAATGTATTTTATTTGTTTAGATGTTTTTTTAAGTTGCCCATTCAATGGCAATGTGGTAATCCATGCCCATATTGTGGTCATTTACTACAGTGAAAATCAATTGGTTTATTGGCAAATGTTTTTTTAATTTAAATGTAAGGTATTGTGGTTCTTTTTAATTTTTAGGTTGCCTATTCATTGCCATTGTGGCAATCCATGCCCATTTTGTGGGCAATAAGTACCACTATGACAATCAATTGGTTTATTGGCAAATGTTTGTTTTTATTTAAAGTAATGTATTTTATTTAGTGCTTGTTTTATATTTGTAGCTTACCCATTCATTGCCATTGTTGCAATCCTTCCATCTTTTCTCCTATTGAAGGCATTGGTAACCACAATGGCAATCAATGAGTGTAATGGTGTTTGTATTGTATTTTACTTATTGTATTTTAATGTTTATTGGGGGTAGAGGAGGTGGGTGGAGGAGGTAGTTGACCTGAGCTTGGTGTTTAGGCTTCTTGGGTGGGTAGTGGAAGGGGTTAATCCCTTCATTAACTTAGCAGTTACTACTGCTAAGGAAATGAAAAGGTTAACCCCTCCCATAACCCACCCAAGAGGCCTAACCTCCTACCCCTTAAACCCTTAATTGCTTTAGTGGGTAGCCGCTAAGGTAATGAACCTGCTTATATTTTATTTTAAAAACACAGTATTGAAGCAGGGGGTCTCGGGAGCTGAACCGTGTTAATTTCAGGTCCAGAAACCCACTGCTTCCCGAGTTACAGGTCCGGTTTGGGGGTGCCGGTATCTTCCTGCATTGTTTAAATCTATACTGTACTGTATATTGCATTTTGTGTTCATTTTTCACACCTTATTTTTTTCATTTTTATTTTGCCATACAACTTCAGTTATTATATGAAGAACATGGAACATTTAGGGAATAATTACATGATGCCTGTAATCAAATCAGGACCGCTGACAGGGCCCAGGACTCGGGGCCCAGGACTAGAGTTACTTCCGGGGGCCCCCTCCCCTTGTGTCGGCGGTATTATGATCCGCCCCCCCCCCCCATTTCACACTGACAAACACCCCCCCCATTTCACACCTCACGAGCCCCCATATTTCCCCTCTCTTCCATGTATTTCTCCCCTCTGTCTCACTCTCCCCCCTGCCTCACATGTATTTCTCTCCCCTGGGTCTTATTCTTAATCCTTCTTTTCCTCCCTCCCTCACCCCCCTCTCTCCTCTCACTCACCCCCACATTGTCAATTACCCCACTCTCACTCAATCCCCCCCTCACAAAATACATATTAAAAAGACCCCACTCCCTCCAATACATATTAAAAAGAACCTCAGTGGCCACAATATATATTAAAAGGATTTCCACTCCCTCCCAATACATATAAAAATGACCTCTGCTCCCCTAATACATATTAAAATCCCCCCACTCCCCCAATATATATTAAACTACCCCCTCTCCCCAATACATATTAAAATCCCCCCACTCCCCCAATATATATTAAATACCCCCTCCCCAATACATATTAAAATACCCCCACTCCCTCCAATGCATATTAAAAAATCCATCTCCCCACAAAACATATTAAAATACCCCCGCGCCCCCCAATACATATTAAAATCCCCTGCTCCCCCCATACATATTAAAATACCCCCGCTCCCCCCAATACATATTAAAATCCCCCGCTTCCGACAATACATATTAAAATCCCCCCTCCCCAATACATATTAAAATCCCCCCACTCCCCCAATACATATTAAAATCCCCCATCTCTCCCTAATACATATTAAAATCCCGCCACTCCACCCCACTACATATTAAAATCCCCCTACTCCCCAATACTTATATATAAAAAAGTCTTAACTTGGTCTCAGGCCAGGCCCGGATGCTGCGTGAGGCCCGGCTAGAGCTGCAAGTTGGGTCCAACCTCTGGCCAAGCCAAGCTGCCGGTTGCGGTCAGGCCCCGGCTCTCTATCAGCTGCCTGCAGGCCTCTCCCTCACTATAGACAAAAAACAAAAGGAAAAATTGGTGGAGCATAAGGTGAGCAGTATTGTAGATGTAACTTCTGTGTGGAGATGGACACATAATGTGTCGAATAGATAATGAATAAATCCAAAAAAGAAATAAAATAGAATAAAAAATGTTTTTATTCAATTTTATTTTATTCTATTTTATTTATTTTTTGGATTTATTCATTATCTATTCAACACATCTTGTGTCCATCTCTACACAGGTGCTACATATACAATGCTGTTCACCTTGTGCTCCCCTATTTTTCCTTGTGTTTTTGTCTATGTTAAGGATCCTGGATTGATCCTGGTGGGTTAGCCTCAGGAGGAAAAGCCAATCTCAGGGATTTTGTACCCCCTCAAGAAGGTAGTATTTCTCTGTTACTCACTTCTTGGATATACTGCATCTTC
This sequence comes from Ascaphus truei, assembly GCF_040206685.1. Lineage (NCBI taxonomy): Eukaryota > Metazoa > Chordata > Amphibia > Anura > Ascaphidae > Ascaphus > Ascaphus truei. The sequence goes on from NC_134483.1 coordinate 524,974,382, forward strand.
CAAGCGAGCACCCAGGCACTTTCTGTTTCTCACTATGTCCCACGTGCTTATGCTGTCAGCGCATGCCAGCACGCACTGGAAGCCAGCTTATTTCCGGCATGCTGATGTCAGAGAGGGCCGTCGTGCACCAGAGGTGGAAGCTTGGGACAGAGTGGGGGATAGGCCTGCAGGCAACTGATGGAGAGCTGGGGCCTGGCCTTTACATGCAGCCGGGCCTGGGCACACCTATCCTTTCTGTCCCCCCTGATGGTGGCCCTGCCTTTAATATTTAAACCTTCCCTGTACAGTATGTCATAACAGCATCATAATGGAAGCCCAAGAATTAAACCACCTATTCCAGACTGACTAATCTAAAAGACAGAAAATATTTTTGGACATTTTTGAGATACAGTATATTTATCAAATGCTGTTTATTGTCTAGTTCTGCTTAGACTCGTATTATGATACACAGCAACTTCACCCACATTAAGACATGACTGGTTTTCTATCTAAAGTGTGTTTTTCACCAAATAACATGACCGAGTGGCACCTCCAGACATCAGGAATTTTTTCCAATCTTTGGACATTCTGTACATATCAAAATCAAAAACATGGTAGAAGATTGTCAGTCTTGAGAACTATAGTGGGAGAAATAAATGTTGCGAACCCAAATGATAATTATTGAATTCCATAATGTAGTTTTTCCATGATAACCTTCTTGAAGCAAAAACAGTCTTTTCTTAAATATCCAATAGGGTTTATAATAACCAATTCCATGTCTTTTGAAAAAAAAAAATATTTGAATGTCAAACAATACGTAATTTAGAGCCGGGCTATGTGCAAAAACAAATGAAACCCTGGTTTTATCAGCTAAATTAAAAGGGATAATTGGAATCTTGTGTTTAAATAATTAGATACAGCTGCGGCTAAGCTTATTCTAAAGCTTACCCGCAATTGTTCGGGGCTGTTTTCTACAGCAGCCGAACTTGGCAGCGCGCCAGCCGCATCTTGCGGCCGCGCGCAAGCCACATCTCCGTTTAGCGCTAATGGCGCTGAAAAATGGAAGCGCCGCAGGCGCGGAAAAAAAAAAAGCCCGCGTCTGCACGCGGTTTAAAAATTCCCGCGGTGGCGGCCGCTTTAGAGTAAAGGCGGCCGCCACTGTAGATCTACAGGGGAGAGTTTGGGAGGCCCCACCCTATATAAAGATCAGAAACTTTGTGAGTTTGGTCTTCACCATACAGGATTGTGGAAACACTTCATGCTATGATCAAAAGAAATCTCTTAGGACTTCAGAAAAGCAGGTATTAATGCGCATCAATCTGAAATTGTTACAAAACCATTTCTAAGGATTTGGGGCTCAACCAATCTAAGGTTTGGGGCTGCTTTGCTGTCTCGGGACCTGGGTGGCTTGCCATCATTGACACAACCATGAATTCTACATTGTATCAGAATATTCTAGACGATAATGTCAGGCCATTTATCCTTGAGCTGAAGCTGAAGTGAGAGTGAGTCATGCAGCAAGACAATGATCCTAAACATACAAGCAGATACAAAAGAATGGCTGCAGAAGAAGAAATTCCATGTTTTAGAATGGACTAGTGAATGTCTGGTCCTAACCCCATTGAAATGTCATGGCAGGACCTGAAGCAAGCTATCCATGGAAGAAAGCCCTCAAATGTTACTGAGTTTACACAGATCTGTAAGGAGGAATGGGCCAAAATTCCTCAAAACCGATGTGAGAAACTATCCCGCATTTACAGGAAACGCTTAGTTGAAGTCATTGCTTCTAAAAGGAGTGCCACCAGTTACTGAATCTAATGGTTCATATGTTTTTTCACACATGGATATTGAATGTTGAATCATTTGTGGATAACTAAATGTTGAAAATGTATCATGTTTTTTGTGTGCTTTGTTTGATCAGGTTATATGTATCTATCATTAGGACTTTGATTAAGATCTAATAACACTTTTGGTTTGAAATATGTGAAAATCATAAGGGGTTCACAAACTTTTTCTCGACAAAGGCCTGACGGGCCGAAACGCGTCAAGAGGATCCGTTTGCACTTTGTTTCATTAAAGTTATTTATGAATCACTGATCAGCCTTCTCTGAAGTTCTTACTCCACGGCTGTGCGGCATCTACACCTCCCCTGGGAGGATTTCCAGTAGAATTGATACCTAGAGAAAAAAAAGAGTTAATTTCTGCCAAGCATACTCAATTGATGATGACAATTTGATTCAATCATACTATTGGAAGCCACTGTGCTACACTGTTCTAAGAATTTGATGCAACTACTAATTACCTACAGTATGAATAACCAAAAATGAATGGGTATCAACGAAGGAATAAAAAAAACAGTTTGTTGATATTCCTGAATAAAAAACCCACTGTGATTTTAATTACCTTGAATAAAGACTCAAAAACAATATTGATATTTTGTACAAACAAAATAGATTTACTATGGACTCAAGGGATTTCAAAGAAGGAAGAATCTCTAGATTTTACCTCTCTAAGAGGAGACATACCTGTAAAAAGAACGACTCTTCCACAGAATTGGTGATGTCAGGCAGAGGAAGTGAGTCAGATAGAACCACACAGAGGAAACATAGAAACAGCCCCCTACACATGAAAGAGGCAGACCAGAAGGGGCAGGAAGGGAAGGGCTGAGAAACAGAGGAGTCTGGGCCTACAGAAATAAGGGGAGAAACCTATCCAAAAACAGATACACTGGCGACACACTTTATTCGAGCTCGGCTAGTCCCACGAATTCGGGTATACCCGGGTGTATTGAGGTTTGTGACTGTTTTCTGCCCGAGTGCATTGAGGTATTTTCCAGGCAGGGATTGAAGCATTTTATTCCCGCTGGCTGCAATACTGCACAGTATATATATATATACTGCATTACAATTCATGAATTTATGCCATCTGGTAGACACGCGAAGCATTGCAGCCTATTAAATCCTAATCATTATCATTTAACAGATCAGCCGTCCGTCAGCCAGGCATGAACCCAGGAGCGGCGCATTCCAGATATCTGCCAGGTACATACTGGGTATTTCCTCGAATAAAGTGTGTCGCAGCAGTACTAACCACCACCAACCCCTCACCAGACTTACGACTCATTAAAATATCCAATTTAATACTCACAGAAAGCAAAACCAACGTGCTCAAAAGGGCTTGGCCTTCTCACCCACTGCACAACATCCATTTCAAATGGGTTAAGGACACTAACCTTTTCAAGACCAAATAAATGTTGCATAATCTCTACATAAAAAATATGAATGGAGTTCAGAAACATACCATTTAACACTTTAGAAGCTAGCGAATTGTTACATCAACAGGACATTATCGCCTTACTAGAAGAGAATCAACATAAGCCTTGGGAGGCACCATTTATGACCTATTGAGTGAGTATCTCAACACAGTACTTACATTGAGACCTTTTGTGACATCCCCAGGCACCCACGCTTATAGCCGATGTTTTGTTTGAATTTCATGGATTCTGTTTCTTTGTTTGCAATAAAATGGATGAATTGTAATGTGTACAGTACTGTGCTACTGTGCTACTATGTCAATTTCATGTTTTTAAAAGCCAGAACACTAAAATTCATTTTTCTGCTCTCGCCGCGCTCGCATCTTGGTGCGGGAAGGCTGGAATTCATCCTGCGGTTTCAAATCGGGATTCCGATGTACATGACACGTGAAGTGTTCGAATAACGCCCGCTCCATCAGTAAGTAGACACATTATAATACACATAACAAGTTTGTCCTCAAATGACTGGACTTTTTTCTTTTTAGGAACTACTTTCTCTTCAAAAACCTCATATACCACCAGATCCATGGTACAGCTATGGGCTCAGCCTGTGCACCCACATATGCAATCTATATCTTGGCTGGTGGAAAGATACTGTGGTTTTTGATGATAACTAGGAACAATACATTCAGTACCTAGAATTGAGGTTGCTACATGAATGAGATCCCGATCCTCTGACGATGTACAAAAATCATTCTCCTGGAATTCATTAGTCTCCTCAAAATTAATGCGCTTAACCTCACACTTACCAGTGAAATATAAACAGACTCACTGTCACGGGACTCCAGAAGCAATATAGGACCTTGATTGCCGGAACAACAAGGAAAGCAAGGATCGTTAGAGTTATAGGGAGGGTTCAGTGGCAGGTTGTAGGCAAGGATCGTCGGGGTCATGGGCATGGTGCGGTGGCAGGCAAGGATCGTTGAGGTCACAGGCAGAGTTTGGTGTTAGGTGTTGTCATGGGGAGACCAGGAACTTTTAACACCTTTACCCGGGATCACTAGCACCAGACAAGACAAAATACACAAAAACAGGGGAATACAAACCAACTGAGGATCTGGGGGGAAGTCATTAGCCTCAACTAGGTGCAGGGCATCTGCTTCAGGTAGGTTTACCCTGTTCGCTCCATGTCCAGAAACACCACAGTACTATCTTTAGGATAGCGACTTGGCTCTCCCCGCTGGAAAGGTCATTATTCTGCGCTAAGAACTTGGCAGCATCTCTAGAACTTGTCCTAAACCTGGCCGGGTTCCGAGTGCTTTGCTATTCCTAGCAAAGCACTTTTGAAAAGCCCACCACAGCCTCACTGGAGCAAGACCCAAGCTGCTGTACACCTCCAGCGCTTATCCTCACTTTCAGCGCTTGTCCTCAGCCTGGCCAGGCTTCTCCAGCAGATCCCTGCCAAGTGTTTTGCTTTTCCGAGCTAAGCACTTTTGAAAATCCCACCACACGCTTCACCAGAGCAAGCCTGCAGATGTCTGGTACTCTGATTGGGGCATCTCTTTACATAGCCCTCACTGGCTATCCTTAACATGGAGCAAGGAGCGGCGACCACTCAGAGCATGGATCCTATGATGACAGCCAATCGCAATACGGAGGCTCGTCCTGCTGCACCAATCAGAGGAGGGGGCATGTTTAGGTGCTCAGGACCTCCCTGTGATGATGAGGATGCTGGCAAGTGGGAAATATGTAGTGATAAGGAAAATAAGCAAAAACAACCCCTCTCTAAACAGAATAAAAATAACAAATATACTGTCCTTAAGAAAGTGCAGCTCCCGAAATAGGACTCAATCCCAATCCAAACAGCAAATGAATTTGCACTCTACTGCATACTATGTTTAGAGCGCAAATAGACTTTTAGTCCGAGCAAACACGTGATGACGTGTCATAGTGACGCCGGACGTAATGACGTCACAAGTAACGCGTCGCAATTAGGAAGTGAAGGCGGCGGGTTATTTAAGGGAGGGAAACACTGGAGGACATTAAATTAGCCCCTGAGGAAGCCTGCGGGTTGAGCCTGTGCACAAACCCTGTGGCTTGGAGGTAGAGAATTGGTAAAAGCATATGAAAGGTCCTGGGTTTGGTTCCTGTATGATATGGTATACATTTTAAATTATTTTATATAATAATTTATAAATGATAAAATAAATAAAATATTAATTGATAAATTATCCATTTTAATAAAAATAATATAATTATTTTATTTTAATTATATAAAATAATTATTTTATTTTAATTATAATGTATATTGCTATATTTTTATTGCCAACATACACACACCCCTATGCCATACTAAGTGAGGTTATTGGGAATAGGGCTCAGATACTGTACGAAGTGAGGTTATTAGGAATACGGCTCAGATACTAAGTGAAGTTATAAGGAATAGGGCTCACATACTAAGTGAGTTTATTAGGAATAAGGTTCAGATACTAATTGAGGTTATTAGGAATAGGGCTCAGATACTAAGTGAGGTTATTAGGAATAGGGCTCAGATACTAAGTGAGGTTATTAGGAATATTATACAATAAATAAAATAATAATTTATAAATTATACATTATAATTAAAATAAAATAATAATTTATAAATTATTTTAATTAGAATATATAATTTATTATTTTATTTATAAATTATACAGGAATCCTACCCAGGACCTTACATTTGCTAGACCAATGCTGTACCTGCTACGCCACAGAATTGGTGTGATTCCATTAACTCCAAAAGCAAACTTAACATATAGTACACAGTGCAGTCTACGGCAGGGAGAGGAGAGAGCAGCAGAGAGGAGAGAAATGCAGATACCGGTAAGTCCTCGCGCAGCAAAATTTACGCGATCCCGGTTGTAATGCGGTCTTATTCTGTGAACCCTGAGGACCGCATTATAACGGGGTTCAGCTGTACTTAGTTTGCCACTTTTATTTAGCCTTTGCTCCCCATTTATTTTAGTGATTTTCATGAATAAAATGTTGTGTTTTTGTTTTTACACTGAACTTTTATTCATCAGCCTCTACTGAAGATTCATTTTAATCAGCCACCTAGTGTATCGCAATTAATTTTCCTATACCCGATTCTTTCAATCACCTACAGCCTCCTTCTTTATTTCTCTTACCTAGTATTGTAAGTCTTGGTAATAGCAGGCAGTACCAGTGTTAATCCCCTCTCACATGGCCTAGCATGTGAGTCATACTTCCCCACAAGTTACAATGTTACAGTTTGCAGGCAGTTGCCTGAAAACAGTTGAAGTCATATGCCAGGGGAGTAGGCTTGCTCTAGTTTAACCTGTCCAGTTTATGGGGTAGAGGAGTTAGTCACACCCCTGGTATGAAAAGGTACTCCTATTCAAATTAGTTCAGTTCGGGCTGTTCTTCCTTAGCCCATAGGGGGTAAGGGGTTGTTCTGTTGGGTTCCAGCCTAGCCATGGGCTAGGGAAGACTTGCCCAGGGAAGGGGAGGAATATGTCCAGACTACCTAGGGGCCTCAAGCTCCTGGGATACATAGACATAGGAAGGCAGGCGAAACTTGGAGGGTCATCCGAGCTTGGCTCTGACCCTAACCATACCAAGTAAGCTGAGAGGGTTCTATGTATTTTGGTTTAAGCAGGTACAGTATTAGAAGGAAGTTCACCTCTCTTGCACGAGAAGGCTACAATTGTTATTCTGGAGTATGCTGTAAGTACAACCAATAAATCCCTGTTGCACTTTTGCTGGCACTCCAGAGTGGTTCCTTTTCTATATGAGGTTTCTGTGAGGGGTCACCCCTTCCTCTGGCTGGGTCCTTACAGGAATTGGCGTTGCACCATATCAGGATAATTTTATCATCTTACCCACCCCAAGTTCCCTACATCGCGGAGGCTCAGGCTTCTGGAATACCTACAGGCGAGCACCACTAACACCTAATAAGCACCAGTAATATCATCTATCTCCCTTTCTGAGAGGGGGATAGGGGTGTTACACACCTATTGGTATTTGTTGGCCACGTAGTCCTTTTCCGTCCTGCATCTGACCTCCATCCTATGAGATGTCTTCATACTTTGTGAATCTGAAACAGACCAATAGGTAACCGAGTGCATAAAACTGGGGCCTGCCTTGCCTTTCTCAACAACTGTGGGGGAAGTTATTTGGCTTTGATTTTTCCTAGTCCTTATTCACCAAATCCAACAGCATTTATAAAATAAATGGCTGTTACTTGTTATTGATAGCCATCATGTTTTAGAGAATGTACCCCAATTGTTTTAAAAAATGGAAAAGAAAAATGGAGCAACACAACTTTACACGTTGTCTCTTACTTTAGAGAGGCTTAATTACAAAGGACTAATAAAAACAGCTTGCAATTTGTTTGGTAACTATTTATGTAACTTTTTTTATTAGATTCTTTTTTAAACAAAAAAATCTGGCATTTTAGGATTTTTTTGGCCTGTCTGAATAGAGACCAAATAATTAGAATTCAAAGTTAAGATTGACAAATACGGTTTTGATACACTAATTTCATCACCCGGGTGGAAACCAAATGTTCCATTGCAATATAGTGATGTAAGAGGAAGAGAATGCAGTCTGAAATGATCTCATGCTGGGTGATTCTTTATTATTCACTGTCTTCTGCATCATCTTTTCTTCACCAGTATGGAACATTGGGTCTTCGCCCAAGTCATGCATTAAAATAAGTATTTTCAATGTCAGCAGCAAAAGCTTAGCTTCAAAAAGAGCAACATGCTTTTATGACTGAAATTGTATATAGCTGGATATCAATTGTGTTGTAGCATTAACAGTAAGCTGTCACCTACAGTATTGATTTAAAAATTAACAGACATGAAAGATAAATTAAACCTGAATCTTAAATTAGGAAGTATTCTCTTCTTGGTATCCCTTGGCAACCCTTTATTCCTGTATTTTTTAAAAGTATATTTGTGTATCTACAAAAAGTAATCCCCTAAACGAGGTACACAAAAAACACTGCGCACAAGGAAATTTCAAATATAGAAAAATATATATTTCATTAAAATAAATACATATACAGTACAAAGTAAATAAAACATATAAATAAAGTTTCAAAATACAGACCTGTTAACAGAAGAAACTTCCATGGAATGCATAGTGTTTCGAGGAGCGACCCCTTCATCCGATGTTGTCAAAGTTCATTTGTAGGGATTTACTCATAGAAAATATCAGTCTTCTCCTGATCCATATGTTATTCTTAAACCTGCTAGAAACTATAGTACATATGATGAAACAAAGAATAACAAAGAATAAAATTATATACAGTAACTTAAAAAAAAAAAAATATATATATATATATATATATATATATATATATATATGTAGAGGTATCGTACCGTGTTAACCGAGCTTTAATAATTAAAAATTAATGGACGATACCGTTCTGTGGCTAACGAAATGCTTTTATTTGTGCAAGCTTTCTAGATCTCTGACCTCTTCTTCCGGCGATGGTACATTGAATGAAGCAAGGTTTAACTTAAAAACAGTGCATATAAGAATGTTATCTGTGACTGAAATCTAACACCCCCCCTGTGTAGTATGTGATGTATGACTTGAGGTGTTAAATACTGTAGTCCCTGAATGTTAGTGATGTAAGAATGTGTGTGTGTGTATGTATGTAAATATAAATTTGTAGAGAGCCCACAGTGTGTATATCACTTTACAAAAGGTTTGTATGGAGTGAGAGTGTATATCAATGGTGTACTGTAGGTAGGTGTGCAAATGTAAGAGGCTGTAGCATTACTAAAAGTGTGTGTAGATATAATGTGGTTCCTATTGGTATATAGTATGTATAAACGTAGAGATTGACGCTCATACAAGTGTATAGACTCACAAACTGTATTACAGCATATAGGTAGATAGGAACTTCCATAAATAATTCCAGCAATTATATAATACTAGGTTAAGGGGGGACATGAACATGGGACCTAGCGGTCAGTCAGCGCGACTACCGCAGATATGGTTTACCCTGCTTACCCCCCTTACCATATACACTTCCCTAAATAGGGACCAAGGTAACATAGAATGAGGGCTACTGCCCATTACCTTTCCATTGAGTGTATGGGAATACGAAATCCATCCAGACGAAGTTCCACTGCGTGCAATCCTGATCAGGGAAATCAGAGTGTAGGGAAGCAAGGAGCACAGCTGAAGTAGAAATCTGCAGGGAGAGTCCTGTAGAAAAAATGAATAAGGGGCACAACTCCGTGCTAAAACTGAGGGTGGTTTATTGGATAATTGCACAGGGACAGAAACACAGCCCACACATTTCTGTCCCTGTGCAATTATCCAATAAACCACCCTCAGTTTTATATAAATAACAGATAATATAAATAACAGATCATGGGAATAAGTGCTTATACTTAGACATAAAAGTAACCGTGAAAAACATGTGATTTGGGAAAAAAACAAAACATGATGACGTCATTTAAAGGCAATGACGCCAGCTAATCAGAATGGCTGAGCTTCAATTGCCTTAAAGATGACGTCATCAAAACAAAGATGGCCGGCGACACATGACACACTCTGATTGGCTGAAGCAAAGACTCTGTCACATGGTCTACCAGAGCCAATCAGATGTGTCGCCGGCCATCTTTGTTTTGATGACATCATCTTAAAGGCAATTGCAGCTCAGCCATTCTGATTGGCTGGCGTCATTGCCTTGAAATGACGTCATAATTCCCCCCCCCCCCCCCAATCACATGTTTTTCACGGCCCAATCAGGGCCGTGGGAAACATTTGACTAAATGTGACGTCATAGGCCTATAAAAGCCTATGTCATCTCATTTTGAAGCCAGACGTTGAGGATGGAAGACCTCCCCTCCTAGGAAGAGAAGAAGAGCGTGGCGTAAGAAGATGGAAGAAGATGGGGAAGACCCCAAAGAAGAAAAGAAGACCCCAAGACTGACGGAAAGATTACAAATAGAAAGAAGACACTGTTGTGAATTGTAAGGGTTTATTATTTTATGGTTACCTTTGGATTGGGTCCAGTGCTTCTGGGTCCCCTGGATTTTGGTGAGTGGGCATCTAATGGTAAGTAAACAAAAGAAAAGTTTATTATTTTAACTTTTACAGGTTTTTTTAATTTTTTATTCATGTGTTTTATTTTTTAATTTCCATTTAATGCCCCTGAATTGATCTATGTCCCTATGGATATACATACATTTAGGGACACTGAATGGATGTATTCTATGTGATTTTTGGATGTAAATGCATTGTTGTTTATTCTCTATTATTGCCCTTGTATGTTATGTATATCTATCTTTAGGGATATACATACAGGGATAATAATTGATTGTTTTGATAATGTTTATGTTATTTTCATGTATTAAAAATGTATTTAGCAGCTTTATTTATACATTGGTGTGTGTAGTGTAATTTTTATTTAGTAACATGTAATTTTTAATGGTTTATTTCTGGTACTTAGTTTGGAATGATGGTGGTTACTTTGACTTAGAATTTATTTGGCAATGGTTTGGCTTTAGGATTTGAATAGTGAATTGTACAATTGATTTGGATTGTATTGTAATTGGTTTAGGAAATTGATTAATTGATTGATGGTAAATGTATTTATGTTGCTTAGTTTCTATTTGATTTTGTGGATGACATTGGTGGTTAGAGCCATTGTTCATAGTGTATTTTATTTTGAAATTGATTTTGCATAGTGTTACATGATGCACAGATTAATTGCATCATGTACACACTCATTGCAATTGTGTGGCATTTGATATACATTTGTCTAGCTGCTGGTTTGTTGGGAGAGGACATATCATTTATTTTTAAAAGTGCTGCTGGATTAATTTTATTATGTGATAATTATGAGATTCAGATTTGATGTTTGTATGTATACATGTTAATGTAATCCTGAACCATTTATTTGTATATTGGTGTTATATGTATGTATACACACAATTATACATACAATTATATGTATGTATACATACATATAACACCAATATACAAATAAATGGTTCAGGATTACATAAACATGTATACATAAAAACATAAAATCTGAATCTCATAATTTGAGATTCATAATTTATCAAGCACTGTGTATACTCATGGCTACTGTCCCACAGTCACTTATACAATCCATTGTGGCCAAGCACACCCATCTAGAGCACTTATTCCCTCACCTGCTCTCTCTGTATGTTTCCCCACAAACCTCTTAGTTTGTAAGCTCTTCGGGGCAGGGATTTCCTTTCCTATTGTCTGATTTTTGCTGCACTTATTGTATTATAATTCCCTGTACTGTATTCTTTGTGAAGCGCTGAGTACACTTTTGGCGCTATATAAATAGACATACAATACAATACAATAAATATATATATATATATATATATATATTATATATATATATATATATATATATATATATATACAGTGATTGACAAATCACCCAAAAATCTACTCTCCGAACCAAAAAATCTTTCGCCACCTAGCCCCACCCCCAACCGCGCCCCTAGGCCCATCCCCAACCCAAGTCCCGCCCCCAACCCCGCATTAAAAAAAACAAAAAAACATAAATTGAATAAATTCCTAGTAAGAACATTCGTTTTTGACATAAGTTTATTTATTGTATTACATTATACTACAATTAGTCCTTGGTGCGTGCGTGCATGTGTGTGGGTGTGTGTGTGTGTGTGTGGGTGTGTGTGTGTAAATGTTGGATGTAGAACAAAAACCCAGATGTGAATGACTAGTTTCCTGAACCCCTTAACCAGTGTCTGGATGCCCCCGCTTCACAATTTCTAATGCAGCAATCCCGCCTGGGATCTTACCTGATCTGCAGTCCCTCAATGTCCATGTACATTCATTCCTGCAATCTTATACATTGGAGGGGAGGTGTTCCCTACCTGTCTTTTGAGTTAGGGGGGATTCCGATGTCTTCCATGTGAAGCTCAAGAGTTAGATCTGGAAGAAAGCAGTATAGGTTATTTCGGTGAAGGTATAGGGCAGTTAAGATATATAGGTTAAATAAGATATTCAGATGCAGAGTGGGAGACAGAGAGAGTGTGTGAGACACAGAGAGACAGAGAGGTTGAGAGAGAGAGACAGAGAGAGACAGAGAGAGGGTGAGAGAGAGAGAGAGAGAGAGAGAGAGAGAGAGAGAGGGTGAGAGAGAGAGAGAGAGAGAGAGAGAGAGAGAGAGAGAGAGAGAGAGAGAGAGAGAGAGAGAGAGAGAGAGAGAGAGAGAGAGAGAGAGAGAGAGAGAGAGAGAGAGAGAGAGAGAGAGAGAGAGAGAGAGAGAGAGAGAGAGAGAGAGAAGCGGGAACATTACATCCCAGGCAACGCCGGGTATATCAGCTAGTAGGTGAGAGACAGAGACAGAGAGAAGGTGAGAATCAGAGACAGAGAGGATGAGAGACAGAGACAGAGAGAATGAGAGTCAGAGAAATAGAGGATGAGAGACAGAGAAAGAGAGGGTGAGAGACAGAGACAGGGTGAGAGACAGAGACAGGGTGAGAGACAGAGACAGAGAGAGGGTGAGAGACAGAGACAGAGAGAGGGTGAGAGACAGAGACAGAGAGAGGGTGAGAGACAGAGAGAGGGTGAGAGACAGAGAGAGGATGAGAAACAGAGAGAGGGAGATGGTGAGAGACAGAGAGATGGTGAGAGACAGAGAGAGGGTGAGAGACAGAGACAGAGAGGGTGAAAGACAGAGACAGAGAGAGGGTGAGAGACCGAGAGAGGTGAGAGACAGAGAAAGGGTGAGAGACAGAGAGAGGATGAGAAACAGAGAGAGGGTGAGAGACAGAGACAGAGAGAGGGTGAGAGACAGAGAGAGGGTGAGAGACAGAGACAGGGTGAGAGACAGAGACAGGGTGGGAGACAGAGACAGAGAGAGGGTGAGAGACAGAAACAGAGAGAGGGTGAGAGACAGAGAAAGGGTGAGAGACAGAGACAGAGAGAGGGTGAGAGACAGAGACAGAGAGAGGGTGAGAGACAGAGAGAGGGTGAGAGACAGAGAAAGAGAGAGGGTGACAGACAGAGACAGAGAGATGGTGAGAGACAGAGAGAGGGTGAAAGACAGAGAGAGGGTGAGAGACAGAGAGAGGGTGAGAGACAGAGACAGAGAGAGGGTGAGAGACAGAGAGAGGGTGAGAGACAGAGAGAGGGTGAGAAACAGAGAGAGGGTAAGAGACAGAGAGTGGGAGAGGTTGAGAGGCAGAGAATGGGTGAGAGACAGAGAGAGGGAGAGGGATAGGGTGAGAGACAGAGAGAGGGTGAGAGACCGAGAGAGGTGAGAGACAGAGAAAGGGTGAGAGACAGAGAGAGGATGAGAAACAGAGAGAGGGTGAGAGACAGAGAGAGGGTGAGAGACAGAGACAGGGTGAGAGTCAGAGAGAGAAAGAGAGAGGGTGAGAGACAGAGACAGAGAGGGTGAGAGACAGAGACAGGGTGGGAGACAGAGACAGAGAGAGGGTGAGAGACAGAGACAGAGAGAGGGTGAGAGATAGAGAAAGGGTGAGAGACAGAGACAGAGAGAGGGTGAGAGACAGAGACAGAGAGAGGGTGAGAGACAGAGACAGAGAGAGGGTGAGAGACAGAGAGAGGATGAGAGACAGAGAAAGAGAGAGGGTGACAGACAGAGACAGAGAGAGGGTGAGAGACAGAGAGAGGGCGAAAGACAGAGAGAGGGTGAGAGACAAAGAGAGGGTGAGAGACAGAGAGAGTGTGAGAGACAGAGTGAGAGACAGAGAGAGGGTGAGAGACAGAGACAGAGAGAGGGTGAGTGACAGAGACAGAGAGAGGGTGAGAGACAGAGAGAGGGTGAGAGACAGAGAGAGGTTGAGAGACAGAGCGAGGGTGAGAGAGAGAGACAGAGAGAAACGATGAGAGAGAGTGACAGACAGAGGGTGAGACAGAGACAGACAGAGGGTGAGAGAGACAAATAGAAGGTGAGTGAGAGACAGAGAGGGCGAGAGAGACAGAGAGAGGGCGAGAGAGACAGAGAGAGGGCGAGAGAGAGGGCGAGAGAGAGAAAGAGGGTGAGAAAGAGAGAGAGGGCGAGTTGGAGAGAGAGGGCAAGAGACAGAAAGAGGGCAAGAAAGAGAGAGAGGGCGAGAGAGAGAGGGCGAGAGAGAGGGTGACAGGGAGAGAGGGTGAGACAGAGAGTGACAGACAGAGGGTGAGAGAGAGGGCGAGAGACAGAGAGAGGGCGAGAGACAGAGAGAGGGCAAGAGACAGAAAGAGGGCGAGAAAGAGAGAGAGGGCAAGAGAGAGAGGGCGAGAGAGAGGGTGACAGGGAGAGAGGGTGACAGGGAGAGAGGGTGAGACAGAGAGTGACAGACAGAGGGTGAGAGAGAGGGCGAGAGATAGAGAGGGCGAGAGACAGAGAGAGGGCGAGAGACAGAGAGAGGGCGAGAGACAGAGAGATGGCGAGAGACATCGAGAGACGAGAGACAGAGAGAGGGCGATTGGGTGGGAGGTTGGGGTGACTGACTGGGTGGTGGGGTGATTGGGTGGGGTGACGGTGTGGTGGGGTGATTGGGTGACTGTGTAAGGTGATGGGGTGGTGGAGTTATGTGATTGGGTGGGGTGACTGGGTGACTGTGGTGGGGTTGTGGGATAATGGGGTGGTGGGGTGATGTGAGTGGGGTGGTGATGGGGTGACGGGGTGACTGGGTGGTGGGGTGACATGACTGGGTGGTGGAGTGATTGGTTGGGGTGACGGGGTGGTGGGGTGACGTGAGTGGGTGGGGTGATGTGAGTGGGTGGGGTGACGTGAGTGGGTGGGGTGATGTGATTGGGTGGGGTGACGTGAGTGGTTGGGGTGACATGACTGGGTGGGGTGACTGGGTGGTGGGGTGATGTGAGTGGTGGGATGACGTGGGTGGTGGGGTGACTGGGTGGTGGGGTGATGGGGTGACTCGGTGGTGGGGTGACTGGGTGGTGGGGTGATGTGACAGGGTGACTGGGTCAGGCCAATCAAATAAATAAAATCCCCTTATTTGATTGGCTGACGCAAGGGATTCTGGGAAATGACATGCAAATGAGCACACAGTGCCACTTTTTGCTTCAAAAACCATTTTATACATGGTTCCTGCATGGTTTTCTGGCTATGCATGTTAACCCTGGCTGTGCTCAAAGCTGTAACCATGCAGTAAGCTTAAGCCTATAGGGAACCATGTATAAAATGGTTTTTGAAGCAAAAAGTGGCACTGTGTGCTCATTTGCATGTCATTTCCCAGAATCCTTGCTGCAGTGGAAGTGCTGTGTGCTGGGTGATAAAGGTGAAAGGCGGGGTTGCAGACCTGCCTAAGACATGCAAATGAGCATACAGTATATTTACATTTCCTATATGCTTTGCTGTGGAGGGTTTTTGTCACTTTTTTTATTCACCATAACTTAACTCAGTATATATATATACAGGTAAACCCCGTTATAGCGCAGTCCTCGGGGTCACACTAATTTAAAAAATAATGGCCGCCGCGCGCCTGATCGGGAGGGAGGGAGTGAGGAGGGAAGGAAGGAAGAGGCCTGCACAATATGTGGCCCATCTGGCCTCTCTGTGGGGCCCGCAATGACTCTGGCCAGGCACAAGTTTATTAAATAAATTAAAAAAAAAAAGTTTGAAAAAACGGCGGCCATTCATCCCCCCTCCCTCCCTCCAAGCCCCCTCCCTCTCCCCTCTCTCCCTCCCTCCCAGCCCCCTCCCTCCCAGCCCCCTGGCAGCCATGTGTGTTTTTTTCTTCCGTAGAGGTCAGAGCATGAGGGGGCGGGGCTAAGGCTTAGTACTGGGGAGAGAGTATGTGCTGAGCTGATCTAAGGTAGTGTGTGTGTGTGTGTGTGTGTGTGTGTGTGTGTGTGTGTGTGTGTGTGTGTGTGTGTGTGTGTGTGTGTGTGTGTGTGTGTGTGTGTGTGTGTGTGTGTGTGTGTGTGTGTGTGTGTGTGTGTGTGTGTGTGTGAGAAAAACGGGCTGGTGGGGGTGTGTGTGAGAAAAACGGGCTGGTGGGGGGTGGGCTGCTGACATGTGAGGGGGGGTGGGCTGCTGACATGTGAGAGGGGGGGGTGGGCTGCTGACATGTGAGATGGGGGGGTGGGTTGCTGACATGTGAGAGGGGGGGTGGGCTGCTGACATGTGAGGGGGGGGGCAGCTGACATGTGAAGGGGGGTGGGCTGCTGACATATGAGGGGGGGTGGGCTGCTGACATGTGAGGGAGGGGTGGGCTGCTGACATGTGAGGGGGGTGGGCTGCTGACATGTGAGTGGGGGTGGGCTGCTGACATTTGAGGGGGTGGGCTGCTGACATGTGAGGGGGGTGGCTGCTGACATGTGAGGGGAGGGGAGGGCTGCTGACATGTGAGTGTATTGTGAGAGCTGTGTGCTGTGAGCAGTGTGCTGTGAGCAGTGTGCAGTGAGTGTGTGTGCAGTGAGTGTGTGTGCAGTGAGTGCTGGGAGTGTCTGGTGTGTGCAGTGTGCAGTGGGAGTGTGTGCAGTGGGAGTGTGTGCAGTGGGAGAGTGTGCAGTGGGAGTGTGTGCAGTGGGAGTGTGTGCAGTGTGTGCGTGTGCAGTGGGAGTGTGTGCGTGTGCAGTGGGAGTGTGTGCGTGTGCAGTGGGAGTGTGTGCGTGCAGTGGGCGTTTGTGCGTGCAGTGGGAGTGTGTGCGTGCAGTGGGAGTGTGTGCGTGCAGTGGGAGTGTGTGCGTGCAGTGTGAGTGTGTGCGTGCAGTGGGAGTGTGTGCGTGCAGTGTAGAGTGTGTGCAGTATAGAGTGTGTGCAGTGTGTGCAGTGTAGAGTGTGTGCTGGGAGTGTGTGCTGTGTGCTGTGAGCAGTGTGTGTGCAGTGAGCAGTGTGTGTGCAGTGAGCAGTGTGTGCAGTGAGCAGTGTGTGTGCAGTGTGGAGTGTGTGCAGTGAGAGTGTGTGTGCAGTGAGAGTGTGTGCAGTGAGAGTGTGTGCAGTGAGAGTGTGTGCAGTGAGAGTGTGTGCAGTGAGAGTGTGTGCAGTGAGAGTGTGTGCAGTGAGAGTGTGTGCAGTGAGAGTGTGTGCTGTGAGAGTGTGTGCAGTGAGAGTGTGTGCAGTGAGCAGTGTGTGCAGTGAAAGTGTGTGCAGTGAGAGTGTGTGCAGTGAGAGTGTGTGCAGTGAGAGTGTTTTCAGTGTGTGCAGTGTGTGCAGTGAAAAGTGTGTGCAGTGAGGCTGTGTGCAGTGTGTGCAGTGAGAGTGTGTGTTGTGTGTGCAGTGAGCAGTGTGTGCAGTGAGAGTGTGCAGTGTGTGCAGTGAGAGTGTGCAGTGTGTGCAGTGTGTGCAGTGTGTGCAGTGTGTGCAGTGTGTGCAGTGTGTGCAGTGTGTGCAGTGTGTGCAGTGTGTGCAGGGTGCAAAAAAAAAAACCCGGAAAACCGCGTTATAACCGATTCGCGTTATAACGGGTCGCGTTATAACGGGGTTTACCTGTATATATATAAATAAATAAATAAATATATATAAATAAATATATATACAGGCATACCCCGGTTTAAGGACACTCACTTTAAGTACACTCGCGAGTAAGTACATCTCGCTCAATAGGCAAACGGCAGCTCACGCATGCGCCTGTCAGCACGTCCTGAACAGCAATACCGGCTCCCTACCTGTACCAAAGCTGATAGCAAGCGGGGAGACTATAGAGCCTTTTACATATGTGTTATTTACATCAGTTATGCACGTATATGACGATTGCAGTACAGTGCATGCATCGATAAGTGGGGAAAAGGTAGTGCTTCACGTTAAGTACATTTTCACTTTACATACATGCTCTGGTCCCATTGCGTACGTTAATGCGGGGTATGCCTGTATATAAATAAATATATATATATAAATAAATATAGATATAAATAAATATATATATATATATATATATACATATTATATATATATATATATACATAACAAAACGCCCCATACGCCCCATAGTGTGATCCTGTACAGTTTAATGGGGGGGGGGGGGGGTTGGTGGGGGGGATTAAAAAGACTTACAAAAAATAAGTGAAAGTAAAGCAATTTGTGACAATAATATCACCACCGATGCAGGCCGTCCCGTGAAGTCTTGGAATCCAACTGGAACCCTTGTGCTGTGCATCCGATAGTGTCCGCTCTTATCCGCAATCAATTGAAGTCCTCCACGCAGTGTGTCATCAGAGTAGGCCTCAAATTCACTCCTGCATGCTCCGGCCGTAAAGCACGCAGACAACATGGTGACGTAATGTCGTAATTTTACGTCCCTGACGCGTTTCGTCACAAAACTGCAACTTTATCAAAGGGATTTGTACACGAACAGTAGTGGCTGAATATATATACCAGAGTGTCTGCGATTCAATTGGTGCATCAATTTGTGATGCTTACGCCCCTACAAACGGGCCCAAATGTATATAATTAAAAATATCACTTAAATTACTAATGATACTTAAATCTGGATCGCAGAAAACCCAAGTATATAGTAATAATAATAGTATAACCACAAAATAAAATGATCCATAATCACAATGAAAATTAATTATTTGTAACATCATTAAACTTATACCACTAAATAAATATATATATATATATATATATATATATATATATATATATAAATATATAAACAATTAACATTATAGATTTCATGATGAAATAATGGCAGATTTATAATGGCTTTGGTAATTATGGGCACGTTCACCCTTCATATCTTCACTTTTGATTCCAACTCTGAATTGAGCAGTTTGCAAATGTATGTGTTAACTGAAAATCAAGTTGTGCAGTTCAAAGCTTTGGAAAACATTTCTGAATCAGAGCAAAATATGAGTCAGAAAATGAATGGGCTCAACCTCAGGTTTTTTTTTTTTGCTTTTTTTATAATTGGTTAAACTTTATGATTCCCAAATGAATAATTTCAATGTACGTCCTAATTTTTCTTCTGATTTAGTATAGTTGAGGTATTTATTTTCGTATTAGGGGCCTCATTACAAAATGTATGCTAGTGTATCGCATGTGCATATGCCAGTGTTTACGTTATAAAGGACATAGCAGCTCTTATTTTACTTTATAACTATTGTATTTTTTAACACTATATGCCGTTATGTAGTTGTATATTGATTGAATTAGTGAGACATTTGACATCACATACTGATGTAGCCGGGACCCCTTTTTCCACCATTTGTTGTGTGGGGTGGGAGATGCTGCACCTAGGGAACGCTCCAATAAAGGAGGTTCCACGCAAACAAGGGGAGCAAAGCCCGCAAAGGAGGAGAGCTCGGATAGGAGGGGAGTTAGGGAACTACGGGTCCCAGCAGCCCAGCGGTACCCCGTGACGCACGAGGGTCAATCAGGTATGAGGAAGGGAGGTAAAGAAAGTGATGGGGCGCACGTTGGGTCAGAGCTAGCTGTAGGAGGAAGGAGAAGGAGCTCCGGTGTAGGGAGGCCGTCCGCCCCTACCTAAGCCGCATGCCCCAGGCCCAGTTAGGCCCTGAGTCCCAGTAGAGTGAAGCTGAGCTAGGGACTGGCCATAGACAGGTTCCGGATTCCCTTAGTGTTTACACGATCGCTACCGGGACAGTTCTAAGTCAGCGGGAGGTCTGGGATCAGGCCCCGCTACCAAGTCGCAATGTGTCTGGGTAGGATCGCCCCGGACACCTACGGGTGACGTCATCTACGCCCACACTGATCCTTTGTGAAGATAGTTGCAGAACTGGGTACTGGAGTGCCCGACAGGTAAACTTCAAGTGCACCAATGGTACCATCATTCACTCAGGACACGTGGCTGTGCAGTCACATACATATACATTCACTGACTCACTTGAGGGTGGGGGACTTATTCCAAAAGGGAAATGGACACGGGGTGGGATCACCCGGTGAAGGGAGGGGGGAGAGTGAGCGTTCGGCAGGACGCTGAAAGTAGTGTCTCCTGTAGGGAGGGACACCTGTTGATAAAGTGTATGGTTGTTAATATGTTTAAGTGTATGGTTGTTAATATGGTTGTTAAAAGTAAAGTATATTGGTTAAGGTATACGGCTGTGTGTGTGTATTAATGTTCATAAGTTCCTGCGAAGACCCACTTCCCCTCGGGCGGAAGCTGTCACAGGTGGAGGCACTGCACCAAGTTATAAGTATTGTGCGTACCCCAGGCTCTCCGTGGCAGAGGCTCAGGCCCTGTGAGCCTACAGGTTATACAGCATATGGTAATGGTCTGTGATCGCTAGGAACCAGGGCTACATTTGGAGGCGCTGCTGAGAGCTCAGACCTGGGGTGCCCCTCAAGACACCATGGCCCTTCCCTCCCGTCCCGCTGCGCAGTGGCTGTGACCCGAGTACCCATGGCCCTACCTTTAGAGACATTGCAAATGGCCCTACGACAACTACCAGGCTTTGCCAAAGCCCGCCTGGTAGATGTGCTCATAGATCAAGATGCTAAGTGGAACACCTTGCTAGTAGATTGCCGGCGAGATCTAGTAGTCCTCGAGCTTGCCGTCCCTCAATATCTGCCATTTCCAGACTCTCCGTCCGGCGGCAGCCCCTTGGTCTATCCACTTCGGGACCCCACTGTGGGGGAACTAGGTGACGAAGACCCTACACTCCCCTTTGCTCACTAGCCCCGCGAGCGAGGTGGGTAGCAGTCAGTCAGAAGTTAGCTATCCCGGTTCTAGCGCATCCGAAGAAGCGGGGGGGTGTAGTGACATGCTGCAGAAACTCAATGACAAGATAGACCAGTTAACCACTCCCTTAAGCTTACCACCGTTAGTAGAAGCACTTACACTAGCAACGCATTCCCAAAGCTACGGGAAATTAAAGGCCTTCTCGGGGACTCTACCTGTGCCCACGGGAGAGGATGAGATAGATGCTTGGAAGGAGCACACGAGGGGAGTAATGGAAGAATGGTCTTGTACAGACGTGGTGAAATGCCAACGGCTCATTGGAGTGCTTGAGACCCCCGGCATCCACTTTGATCAGCATCCACCGAGAGCAGTACCCCGACCTGACCTCTCGTATGATGATCGAGTTCCTCGTCGAGGCCTATAGTGCGACCGAGGATGATGGGCCTTGTGGGCCAAATACTACGCCATCAATCAAAAGGAGGGAGAAGATTTGTCTCCCTATATCCACCGCGTGCAAATCTCCCTAGGACCCCTGCTTCATCTTAAATATGTGACCGCCTCACAGATGGACGAATACCTTCGCAAACAATACCAACGGGGTTCCAGTCCTACTCACCCTATTGCAAACATGATTTGCGATAACCCCCCCCTCGTTTATCAAGCTCTTACAGCAAGTCAAAGAGCACGAAATGCATCTCATGCTTCACTCCCCACAGAAGGATAAAGCAGCCAGCAGCACTAAACCCAAAGGGAGTGCTGAGAAGAAGGAGGATCCACCGGATAAACCCGGCCCGGAAAGGCCGAAATACGCCGGATGAACCTCGCCTCCGTATGACCGCCGTACCCCACCGAGAGATATGTCCTGCTACAAATGTGGGAAAAAGGGACATATCTCCTACGATTGTCGGATGGGGGAGTCTCGCCACCGGAGCCCGTCCCCCAAGAAGTTCACGCCCCAGGCCATGATATGCGGTGTTTATGCAGCCAGCCCAGAAGCCCCTGTTCCCACACAAAGTGGCGACGGACCCGATGAGGAGAGAAACCGCGTGGGACCGGTAGCGCTGATCTGGGTGCTAGTGGACGGCATCTACTCCTCCGCACTACTGGACACGAGATCTCAAGTGACCATCATATATCGAGGATTCTATAATCGACACCTCCAGAAGCGGCCTCTGAAATCGGCAGGGCATATCAAAGTGAGAGGCCTAAGCAATGACGACTACCCCATCGATGGCATAGTGACCTTGGACCTGGAGATACAACAGCTCAACACTGGGAAGTATCACCCCATGAAGGTGGACGTCTTGGTGTGTCCGGAACCCAAAGAGCCCCCTAAGTATCCGATCATCCTAGGCACGAATGCTTACATTGTACAAGCCGTCATCCGGGCCTATCTACAAGAAACTAATGAACTGCCCATGTCCAGCCTACAGCTACAGCTTGTCCAGGTGGATCCAGATTCCTCTCTGCCACCCTCGGAGGACTACGGACTGTTGTTCTGCGGCTGGGGAGGGCTGACCAGACTCTTACCAGGAGAGACGAAGAGGGTACCCACCTGGTGTGCCTACGCTGAATGAGGAGACGAGGAGCAGCTCTTTTCTCTAGAAAGCACGCCAGAAGAAGATGTCCGCAGAGGATATCGGCTGGTACCGGAATTCAGGGATTGGCCGACCGCCATTCCCTGTCGAATTTATGTGATGGTCCAGAATCTTTCGCCATTCCCCATGGCCATCGACGCGGGACAGAGAATAGGGTGAATTTACCCCGTCAGCTCGGTGGATGAAGCCGTGCAAGTAAAAGCTACCCGAGTGGAAGGTCCCGGATCGCCGTTAGACTTTGACTTTGGCTCGTCCGGGCGGTCTGACACCTGGAAGGAACAGTTACGAGTGCAGCTGGAAAAAAGACGCTCAGTATTCTCTACAGGGGAGATGGATGTGGGGTGCACCCGAAATGCCCAACACACCATCCGAATGACTGATACAAAACCCTTCAGGGAGCGTTCCCATTGGCTTGCTCCTAGGGACATAAAAGATGTACGAGCGGCCCTCCATGAGATGGAAGAAGCCGGAATCATCACGGAATCACGAAGCCCTTATGTCTCACCCATACTGGTAGTGCGAAAGAAGAATGGGACTGTGAGTTTATGTGTAGACTACAGAATACTGTACAACGAACAGTACCAGACCAGTATAATCTCCCCCGCATAGAAGAGATCCTGGACACTCTTCATGGAAGCAAATGGTTCAGTGTACTGGACCTCCGGTCCGGCTACTACCAGGTACCTATGAGTTCCGAGGACCAAGAGAAAACGGTGTTCATTTGCCCGCTGGGGTTCTACCAATTCACCCGTATGCCCCAAGGCATATGTGGTGCCCCCACCACCTTCCAGCGGCTAATGGCGAAGATGTTAGGTGACTTGAATCCCCGAGAATGCCTTGTGTATTTGGATGACATCATAGTCTTCGGGAAAACCCTGGAGGAACACGAGGCTCGACTCCTGAAAGTACTTGACCTATTAGCTCACGAAGGACTCAAGCTCTCCTTAGACAAATGCCGTTTCTGCCGGACATCGGTGACCTACGTGGGACACACAGTGTCCGCTGAGGGAATTGCCACGGACCCCGCCAAAATAGAAGCCGTCGTTAATTGGCCCCAACCTGACAACGTGGGGGAGTTGCGGTAGTTTCTGGGGTTCTGCGGATACTATCGCTGGTTTGTGGAGGGATATTCCTGACGGGCCAAAGCCCTCAATGGCCTCCTCAAAATATATCCGGAAGACACAGGCCGGAAGGCTATGCCTGCTCGACAACCTTTCGGGGACAAATGGACAACAGAGTGTGAACAAGCCTTCACGGACCTGAAGCAGAGTTTGACCGCGGCCCCCGTGTTGGCCTATGCAAACCCCGAGCAACCGTATATATTACATGTGGATGCTAGCCTGAGTGGATTAGGGGCGGTGTTACATCAAAAGTATCCAGAGGGGCTGCGACCCGTAGCTTATATCAGCCGCAGTATTACCGTCAGTGAACAGAACTACCCCGTGCACAAACTCGAGTTCTTGGCCCTCAAGTGGGCCATTGTCGACAAACTCCATGACTACTTGTACGGTGTGTCATTCGAGGTGCGGACCGACAACAATCCACTTACCTATATCATGACCTCAGCCAAACTCGACGCGGCCGGACATCGTTGGCTGGCCGACTTGTTCAATTACAATTTCACCCTGAAATATAAGCCAGGTCCCTTGAATATTGGAGCGGACGTCCTGTCTAGACGACCAGGGCTGGCCACTACCCCCGATGAAGACCAATGGGAAGAAATTCCGGGACCCGGAATAAGGGCGCTATGTTGTACTGCTTGCCATAGTCAATGATCAAGTGGCGTTCTCGGAATTAAGGGTGGCTGACTCTCTAGGATGTGTATCCAATGCTATCCCGGAGGCCTATCGGGACCCCAGTGGTATGTACGATACTCCCGACAAGATCATAGCCTGGAAAGATATGGTACGCTACCAAGAACAAGATCCGGTCGCAGGGGCCATTCGCTATGCTATCCGCCAAAATCACCCGGCCCTCCTCAGACAGGCTCCGAGTGATGTAGGAGGTATACTGATGTGGGAAGCCGACAAATTCGAAATACGAGACAATTTAATATACAGAGTTGTAGAGTACCATAACCACCCGAATAGGAGACAATTAGTACTGCCAAAAAGATTGCAGTACTTGGTACTGAGGGCTCTACACGATTAACATGGTCATTTGGGAGTTGACAAGACCTTCGGACAAGTGAGAGATCGTTTTTTCTGGCCAAAAATGAGAGAAGCAGTAGAGCAGTAGAGCATCAATGTGCGTTGTATTCAGCGGAAGACATTGCCCACCAGGGCCGCCCCAATGGGCCACTTAAAAATCACCGGGCGTATGGACTTAGTGTGTATGGACTTCCTATGCATTGAACCAGATAGCCGCGGCATAGGCTGGTCATCCCGGATCATTACAGTAGATACGCCCAGGCCTTCCCGACAAAAGATCAAAAAGCCATTACGGTGGCCAAGGTGCTCTGGGAAAAGTACTTTATGCATTATGGGCTTCCTCAACGACTACATTCCGATCAAGGAAGAGACTTTGAAAGCAACTTAATAAAAGAACTGCTGAAAATCTTGCATATCGCTAAATCCCGAACTACCCCATATCACCCCGAAGGGGATGCACTGCCGGAACGATTCAACCGCACGTTACTGGACATGTTAGGCACGTTAACGGGGGTAGAAAAGACTGAATGGAGTCGTTATGTGGATACACTAGTGCATGCCTACAATTGCACGCGACACGATTCCACGGGGTTCTCTCCGTACTTTCTCATGTTTGGCCGAGAAGCTCGACTGCCTGTGGATATATGACTGAGAGTCTCCACAGATGGGGTGCATAATACTACTCATTTTTGATATGTACAGCGATTGCAAGAGAATCTGCAACGGGCCTACCTGCAAGCCGAGAAATCTATCGAAAACCTGAACGCCGGGAATAAACAGCGGTACGATCATAAAGTTAAATACAGAGACATTAAACCAGGTGACGCCGTGCTCCTCCGTAACCTGGGAGTACCGGGAAAACATAAATTGGCTGATCGATGGAGGGAGGGAGTGTACGAGGTAGCCTCACAAATGCCCGGCCTTCCGGTCTACCGCATTAAGGACTCGGAGGGTCGGGTGAAGACATGGCACCGAAATAATTTTCTCCCTATTCCCCGAGTGGAGGAGGGGGATTTGGAGTGGCCTACATCCTCGTTGGATGGGGAAGTGACATTGGAAGATGACGAGCCAGGGAACTCAGTATTTCAGGAAGATCCACAAGAGGGAACCTCTCAAAGGGGCCCTCAAAAGAGAGCACCTCCCGGCGGAGCTACGGGTAAAGGGCTCGGGGAGCACTCGCCCCATGGGGTGGCTTCGGAAAATTCATCACTAGACCCGCTGAGCCCGTGCTTTGTACCAAGTCAGGATAATTTAGAGACTGTAACCCCCTCAAGGGAAGAACTCGAGATTCAAGACCAAGATAGTCACTCCCCCAAGGGAGTGACTGAGCAACAGTTAAGGCGAAGTCAAAGGAACGGGCAACCTCCCATGAGGATGACCTATGATAAGTTTGGGGAACCCCATTATGAAGCTCAGCAGTGGGCTCGCAACCGAGTGAAATCAGTGATTGTGATGTGTTGCGAAATGTACAATCTGATTTAGAAGCAGAAAATGTTTTATGTTATGCATTTTTCATAATATAATGTTGTACCAGTTTAAAGGTATCGTCCAAGCGGGGTCGTTTGAATCCACAGGGGGGAGGATGTAGCTGGGACCCTTTTTTCCACCATTTGTTGTGTGGGGTGGGAGATGCTGCACCTAGGGAATGCTCCGATAACGGAGGTTCCGCGCAAGAGGGAGCCGCCATGTTTAGGTTGGCGCCAGCGCAGAACTGGCCAGGCAGAAGGTTGAGCATGCGCAGACAAGGGGAGCAAAGCCCGCGAAAGAGGAGAGCTCGGATAGGAGGGGAGTTAGGGAACTACGCGTTCCAGCAGCCCCGCGGTACCCCGTGACGCGCAAGGGCCAATCAGGCACGAGAAAGAGAGGAAAAGGAAGTGATGGGGCGCACGTTGTTTCAGAGCTAGCTGTAGGAGGAAGGAGAAGGAACTTTGGTGTAGGGAGGCCGTCCGCCCCTACCTAGGCCGCATGCCCCAGGCCCAGTTAGGCCCTGAGTCCCAGTAGAGTGAAGCTGAGCTAGGGACTGGCCATAGACAGGTTCCGGATTCCCTTAGTGTTTACATGATCGCTACCAGGACAGTTCTAAGTCAGCGGGAGGTCTGGGATCATGCCCCACTACCAAGTCGCAGCATGTCTGGGTGGGATCGCCCCGGACACCTACGGGTGACATCATCTACGCCCACACTGATCCTTTGTGAAGATAGTTGCAGAACCGGGTACTGCAGTCACGGCAGGTAAACTTCAAGTGCACCAACGGTACCATCATTCACTCAGGACACGTGGCTGCGCAGTCACATACATATACATTCACTGACTCACTTGGGGGTGGGGGAACGTATTCCGCACTGGAACTGGACACGGGGTGGGATCACCCGGTGAAGGGAGGAGGAGAGTTTGTGTTCGGCAGGACGATGAGAGTAGTGTCTCCTCTAGGGAGGGACACCTGTTGATAAAGCGTATGGTTCCTATAAGTAAAGTACATATTGGTTAAGGTATACTGCTGTGTGTGTGTATTAATGTATATAAGTTCCTGCGAAGACCCACTTCCCCTCGGGCGGAAACTGTTGCAGGTGGAGGTGCTGCACCAAGTTATAAGTATTGTGTGTACCCCAGGCTCTCCGTGGCAGAGGCTAAGGCCTTGTGACAAAAAACAAAAACAAAGCGCACAACACTCATCGTGAAAAATGTAAGAAACTATGTTTATATATAAGGTGTTTCAAGGTTATGCGTACATCAAGGTAGATTAATCAAGCATAGAGCCACAGAGTGGCAGTTACCAGCGTCTGCAACCAGGAACCACCAGAGCTTCACTCTCCTTTCCACCTACAGGTAGGTGAAATGCCAGATAATTGATGACTCTGCCACAGTCTCAATGTCTTGTAAATAGCGTCGATGCGCTTAGTGGATCCTGGGGAGTGGTTGTCCTTTGCTCGCAAGTAGTACACAGGTTCCTCTGCAGACCTCACTGTGTTCCCGATCAGTCAGGCAGCGTGACGGCGTGGTCCCGCGGGCCCTTCTGTGACGTCAGAGCGCCCACTCTGCTTTGACTAACAGCGTCTGCCAGTAATGATTCAGACCTCACTTGGCAACCACAGAGGCAGGCAACAGCGCAGCACATGCGCAGAAGAGGAAATCAACTCGGCGTTCAGCAAACCGTTTGACAACAATAAAATACACCTTGGAACATGAATAATAAAAATATATAGGTTGAATGGTATTTCTCCTACGCGGCGTTTCGTAGCTCAACTGGCCACTTCTTCAGGGAATAAACGCCGCGCCTCGACGCGCCGTCGGATGATGATGACGTCACAGTACAGGCGTCGGTGAGGGGGAAGTGCTCAAATTGAAGTGTAATCGCAAGATAAATACAGTAACCACAATGAAATACAATCAGGTTGTTGAGTGGTAGCTTCGTAGCACTAATAGCTACTTCATCAGGGAAAAAATTAGTGAACTAACGTTCAGAATAAATACCACTAAATCTCCTGTGATTGGCTAGATACCAAACACAAACTAGCCAATCACCAAGCGCCGAGTAAATTAACACACAGCTGCACATACTGTACAAGCAACTAATCGATTGACTTAAATACAAATACTAAAAATAAATACATAAATTTAATCTAAAACATACTAAAAATTATAATGAATTAAAACGAATACAAATGACAATGAATGAACTCCGCGGAAATACTGAAAAGTAGAAACACAGGATTAATGACAGTTCTCAATCATAGAGCTAAATGTCTTATTTGGAGAAAAACACATATCAGTACTAATTTGAGCATTTATCGGCTGAACGGCGGCTGTTAACCCACTATTTAGACTATTATTTACAAACAATGGTGCCCATGTTACCTTCAAATCTATTGGACACTACATCTGTGCTATCACTTCTTAATACAGTACCATCAATTGGGAATACACATATAAATTAACCACGTTAAATGTTCAAGCAATACACTGGCGACACACTTTATTCGAGCTCGGCTAGTCCCACGAATTCGGGTATACCCGGGTGTATTGAGGTTTGTGACTGTTTTCTGCCCGAGTGCATTGAGTTATTTTCCAGGCAGGGATTGAAGCATTTTATTCCCGCTGGCTGCAATACTGCACAGTACATATATATATACTGCATTACAAGTCATGAATTTATGCCATCTGGTAGACACACGAAGCATTGCAGCCTATTAAATCCTAATCATTATCATTTAACAGATCAGCCGCCCATCAGCCAGGCATGAACCCAGGCTGAGAAGGCAAATGCAACGGGGCTTGTCAGAGGTGAGGAGCGGCGCATTCCAGGTATCTGCCAGGTACATACCGGGTATTTGCTCGAATAAAGTGTGTCGGTGCAGTATACCAGTATACACATAATGGGGGTCTCCAGGCTGTTTATTATTAATTATCACTTCATGGCACATTCCCACTTAAGCAACGTCAGTTTATTCACAATATAATTGAATTCATTCTCAAAATTTTTTTTAAAATTTAATCACAAGTTTTATTTACAACTTTGTGGCTCTACAATGGGTTCATGGTTTGCACCTTCCTTTGCCAATTTGTATATGGGATGGTAGGAGTCACTACACATATGGGGGTTCGATGCTTCTCCTCCTCAGCTAGTGCTGTGGAGGAGCTATATCGATGACGTCCTCGTAGTATGGAATGGGGGCAATGAATCATTCCATACCTTTGGTCAACAGATCAATTCTAACCAATTCAATTTAAAATTTACTAGCGAGCCGAATCAAGACCATATCACATTTCTTGATTTGGATTTGGAGATGTACTGTAGATCCAAAATGATAGGATTCTCACCAAAACACATTTTAAAAGAATCAATGTTAATTCATTTCTACACTCAGAAACGTTTTTCTGTACAGCAGGTGTAAGGTCCGGGATTGAAAAGTAAATTTGATTGTAAAGGGTCCATGAGAGAATGGGTGTTGAGAAAGAGGAGCAAGCGAGAGAATACAAGACGTTCAATGAGTTTAGAAGCAAAAGGCAGGAAGGAGACAGGTCGATAGTTAGAAAGACAGGAAGGTTCAAGCTTGCTGTTTTTGAGTAATGGTATGACTGTTGCATGTTTAAAGGAGGGGGGAAAGGTACCAAAGTAGAGAGAGGAGGTATAAATGTGTGCAGTGTAGGGATTATAGTAGGAGCAAGAGGTTTTAGGAGATGGGAGGGAATGGGGTCAAGAGGGCAAGTGGTAGAGGGAGAAGAGACCAGCAGTGACACATCCTCTTCTGAGACAACAGAAAAAGAATCAAGGAAGGAAGGAGGTTATAAAGCAGTGTAGGATGGGAGGAGGAATAGATGGGGATGTTCTGACATATAGATTCCACCTTTTTCTTAAAATAGCTAGCAAAGTCCTGAGGTGAGATGGAGTAAAAGAAGAGGCAGCTAAAGGTGGTTTGAGTAGAGAGTCAAAGACAGAGAAGAGTTGGTGTGGGTTAGATGTGTGCGTGTGGATTAGTGAAGAAAGGTTTGTAGGTTTGATTAGCTTGAGAGAGGGCAGAGTTGTAACAGGATAGCATCAATTTGTAGTGAAGGAAGTCTGCAAGAGTGTGAGATTTCCTCCAGAGGCATTGAGAGGTACGAGTGGAGGAATGCAGCATGTGCATTTGGGAATTTAGCCAGTTGTAGATCCTGACCAGGTTGTTAGGGTCTGGAGCAGAACTGAGAGAGGAGAGGGAGGAGCGTAAAGTGGAATCAAAAGCTGGTAGGTTAATAGAGCGCAGTTTTCTGCAGAAATGAGGAGTAGATGGAGATGGAGAAGGGGAGAACCGAGAGAGAGAAAATGAGATTAGGTAATGGTCAGAGAGAGGAAAGGGGGAATTGGAGAAATCAGAGAGAGAAAAGTTTTTAGTAAAAAACAGGTTTAGGTAGTGGCCATCCTTGTGGGTGCTGGCTGCAGTCCACTGTTGAAAGCCAAAAGAAGAGGTTAGAGAGAGAAAGTGGCAGCCCAAGGGAGAGAGTGGTCATAAATGTGGCAGTTGAAGTCCCCAAAGAGAAGAACAGGGGCGTCTAAGGAGAGAAAGAAAGAGAGCCAAGATTCAGAGTGAGAGAGAAAGGCAGAAGGAGGATGAGTAGAGGTAGGTGGGCGATAGATGACCACCACATGGACAGGGAGTGGAGAGAGGATCTGGAAAGTTTGAGCCTCACAGGAGGGAAAAGCAAGAGAGGGAGGAATAGGAATGGTATGGTAACTGCAGAGAGAGGAGACCCATGCATTCACCCCTGCCATCAGGGCTGTAATACTAAGATTCTGGATTCAGCCAATAATTTGCACACTCTGAGTCAGTAAACAGTCTTGGAGATGTAATCAAAAAGGGATTTTACTTAGCTTTGGTTATGTTCTTGGTTACAGCGTGCACAGCTTAACTGCCTACAACAGAAAAAATGCTCCAAACACCCGGGGAAGCCCCAATCTGTCTAGTCTGATCCCGAGAGAGCGAGGGGGATTCTTGGCCAGGGCACCTGCACGATCTGTGGAGAAGCTTCTGGCACTATCTCCAGCCTAGGCTCTTATTTATAGTATTTTGTGTTAGGCTTCCTCCAATCAGTGCTAAGTGTTGTAGCAAAATGCATACTTAAACTGATGAGTCACATATACAGAGCAGAGTCAGACTGAGTGAGCCAGGTCTCAGTTATAGCAAATAGGAGCAGAGAGTGTGACAAAAAGAAGTCAAGCACAGATAGTAACTTGTTAGAAATGGAGTGAGCATTCCAAAGGATACAGGAGAAAGGGAGAGAGGAGGGAGGTGGCAGGGGATGGGTATGAGGTTAGAGGGATTGACTCCAGAAGGAGTAGAAGTTGTACTTAGCAAAGTGTTACTTTATTTTTCACATGTATACTCCTTGGTCCCTGGCTTTTTATGCTATTTAGCTGCCAGGAACCCCACCGTTTCAGGGGTAACCAGAAGGCATAACCTTTATTGTATAGCCTTGTTAGCCCTCCCTTCACAATAAAGACATTTTGAATATTGGAAATTGGAAGCGGAAGAGTGGAATTATTGAATGATATTACACAATAGTAAGATACAGATGCACCGGCCGTTATTTTAACAAATAACGTGGTGTATACCTCAAAATACCCATGTCATGGCACGGGATTACTTACAACCTTACCGCCTTAAGACGCGAGTGCATGCGAGTGCATAAAATGGAATTTTAGTGTTCTGGCTTTTAAACACCTGAAATTGACACAGTAGCACAGTACTGTACACATTACAATTCATTAATTTAATTGCATATAATTGCACACAATCCATAAAATTCAAACAAAGCAACCGCAATAAACACGTGTGCCTGGGGCGATTGGCCGCGTTCATGCCGCGCGGAGTACAGCAGCACAAACGAAAATGGCGCCGTGATGCCTTAAAATAATTGCCGCTGCATCTGTGATGGAAAATAGTACGCTGAAGGTAGATTTTAGGAACAAATACTGTACTGTACATACTGTAGAAGTATAGACTAAAACTGTTGCCAATGATATTCAAGAGAAAATTAATTAAAATCAATATTAAGATTTAACCATAAGGCTTCCTCAGCATTTTTATTTATAATAAATTATTTTTACAGTATATCCCTTTCTCATCACATGTTGTTGTATAAAAAGGGAAAGTTGAATCTAAGCTGAATTAAGTGGCCGCTGCTTAATTATTTAGGTTTGCGTGAATATACTGTACAGTATACAGGCATCAGTTATCTTTTAACTGGAACAGAGAATAACAATGAGATTAAATGGTGTGTATCTTGGCTCTTTTTAATATTTATGCAAGAGAACGGAACAAAAGTATGACTTGTGAATTACAATTGAAAATACAGTACATTATTTTTAGAAAGAATCAATATAATGTTTTTCCACTCAATTAATTTGTGCATAATGTGGAAAAGGAATATTTGTATCTGCATCTCTTCATTTGTCAATAATTTTCCATGATGCTGACAGTTAAGTCTTTCAGTGTGCCATACTATAATGTTTACTTTTCTACATTAACAAAGGATGGAAAAGTGTAGTGTAATTTTAGATAGTACAGATGTACTGTAGGCAGGGGTTAGCTACGGTATGGTCAGGCGACCTTAGTTGTCCTGGCACTTGGGGATTCTGATCTGGAACCACCCCCTTTATCCACACATAAAACTAGAATTATTTTTTTTATACACATGATTCATAACAGAGACCCAGATTGGTCCCTGCGGGTGTCTGTGGGTCTCTAGATTGTCCCCACGGGTGTCCGAGAGCCCCAACTGGGTCCCCTGGTGGTCACAATGGGTGTCTGGGGGTCATCAGGTTGTCCCCGTGATTTTGTCTGTGGATCTACAGGTTGTCTTCGCGGGTGTCCAGGGTGCCCAGGTGGTCCCCACAGGTGTCTGGGTCATTCCTGAGTGGTCCCCGTTGGTGTCCGGGGGTCCTTGGATGGTCCCCGAGGTTGTCTGGGGATCTTTGGGTGGTCTCCGTGGGTCCAAGCAATGGGCAAAATAACTACTGTATTACAGCTCGTTTGCCCATTATTAAATCAAACATTAGCCAGGCAGCATAAATAAAGTAAATAAAACTTTCTACTTACCCCCACCATTATGAACGGCATCCTAGTCAGCATACAGCAGGGCCATGTCTTCCATTGCCAGAAAGCATACATGAAATAAACCATGCTAATGGCCTCCTAATCCCTTAACCATTTTAACAGTTAAAAACCGCTATAGTAATTAAGGAGTGAACCCACCCTTCCCCGCAACCCACCCCGGAATAACTATACACACCCTGTACCCATTGATTGGCATAGTGGTACATCATACCCATATAATATAGGCTCTAATACCATGTGTTATGGCCATGGGGTTTGAAGGATGGGACGCACCTCCATTAGAGATGACGTCACATCCTTCACAACACAAAAAAGAGGTGGGCAAATGATACAGCATCCAATCAGATTAGAGCAGTACCATTTGACCCAAAAATGTGACTTCAAAGGCCATATTAAAAGGCATTGACGCCTCATTTGTGCTTATGAAGCTGATAAGTCAACATTGTGTTGTGGATTTACCATTGGGTTTTCAGATTAACAGATGAAGAAAGAAGATGAAGAAAAGAAATAAATAATTACAGATCAAGAAAGAAGAAGGTGTTAGAAGATCAAAGAAGAAGAATTTGATTACCTGGTCCGGATCTTCATGGTGGATGACGTCAGAATGAGTTGGATGATGTTGCAGTACGAATGCTTCCTGATACCACCGGATTCAGAGGGCCAACACTTTTAAAAGTAAGTTAAATATTGAATGTATGTAAATGGTTTTTTTTTCAGGTTTTTGGATTGTATATTTTTTTAATTATGTTTTTCATTGCCCATTGACTGATAATGTATTAATCTGTACCCCAAATAGGTAGTCCCAGCAGGGAAGAGAAAGCGGAGCACAGCCGTGCAAATAAGGGGTTAATCCGGGGCTACTGCATGCCTGATGAAAAAACTCTTAGGGGCCTATGCAGAGAGCAGCGAATTTTAAAATTGGCGAATTTATTAAAAAGTAGCTTTTTTGGAGAGTTTTAATCTCCATATGCAGAAAAGTGCGAATTCTGCTATGTTTAACATGGATGCGTGTGGCGAGTTTAAATTGGCGAGATGCGCGCTTCAGAAATGTGTTAAAACAAATTTGCGCCTTTTTTTTTCCCTTTGCAATGGCCGCGAGCGGCCGTTTTTTTTGGCGAGGCAAAACGGAGACAATCGCGCCATTTTATTGGCGCGAACAGCCGCTAGATGCCGTTCGCGCCTCTCTGCATACGGATATTTTTAAAACTGGCGAGATTGAGGTTCTCGCCAGCCGCGAGGCGAGTTTTACAAATAGAAAAGAAAAATTGGCGCGTTTTTCGGAACTCGCCATTTTCTGCTGCTTTCTGCGCGATTTTCTCCAAAAAATGGCGAATTTCGAAATAGCGCTGCTCTCTGCATAGGCCCCTTAATTGGATATGCGACAACATGGTGCAGACAGGTAAAAACCTTCCTCTTTATATAATGTTCTATATACAGTATGTTTCACTCTTAATCTGTACCCCTTTGGGTACAGATCAATACAATATTAGCCAATGCTGAAAAAGAGAGGAGAACTCTCGAAAGCTTGTCCTATGACATAAATTGTTAGTCCAATAAAAAAGGTATCACCTAATACTGAAAAACTCATTTATTATCCACTATATATATATATATATATATAAATATATATATATATATATATAAAGGTCAATTCACAATAGACCACTGTGGTATTTTTTTTAAACACCTGCAAGTCGATACATTACTGTTAGTGAGCCACATGTAGTGTAAACATTAGAATTCATTACAATTCACGAATATCTGCCACCTGGCGGATACGCAAAAAATTGCAACCAATTAAATCCGAACCATTATCAATAAACACATCAATAAACCAATACAAAGGCAAAAAAAGAAAAAAACATTACTTCAAGATTCTTTCATCTCATTCTTACAACCCAAATCTTAAAACTCAACGTCTTTCTCGCTTTCTAGTATTGTGATCATCTTTTTTAATTCTTCCTCCATACGTTCCAAACCTCTCTTACTTTTCTCTAACTGGAATCCATTCCTCACATCAGTTTCACACGCGTCCCTTACAGCTTTCAAGTTGAAAGTTGAAGGTGGATGAGCCACAACCCCCACTCCATCTATGTCAGGTTTAAGCCTAATCCAAAATCTCCTCTTGCTGTTGTAGATCCCGTAAGTGTTTTTTAATTCAATTCCACCTTTAACACTTGTACTGTATCGCCTCATGAACATCACCAGGTCTTCTTTCGGTACGAACGGGTTGTACATGTGTACCGTCACCACTTTCTCGTCCATCTGGAAGCTCGGAATCACTTTAATTCCTCGCATATTCGGGTCTTCCGCCATCCTTTTAACCTTCTCATAGAGATTCAGGCATTCCCCTTCCATATGAAGGGTCACATCATAGATGCCCTGCCGTGCGAAATCCTGTAGGCAGAACACCTTTTCTGCGTCCACACTGGCTTTCCGCAGCACCTCCTCGACGATGAACTTCAATCCAATACGATCTCTTTGCTCTGTATCGATCTCAAAACTAACCGTATTCTTGAGATGCGCGCCTGTCGCCATCTTTCTTCTGTCGCCTTCCTAGGAAGCTCGGGATGGCGTGCCCCCCTAATAGCAGCAAGTGGCTTTAGACTCCGAGGAGCCGATGCCACAGGGCACAGTCCCAGCTACACAGCTTTTTTTTTTTTCCTCACGAGAGGGTACACCCTCTCGCTCATCGGATCCCAGTCCACTTCAGTGGATAGGGAGCTTGCCCTTGGACTGTCCAACCGAAGTCAGACCCGCCCTCAGTGCCCAGTTTCCCTGGAGGTTTCAGCCCGAAAGCCTAGGTCTCCAGGGACATTGATGCCTTCCTCCGTTAGGATTCAGGACATCC
Source organism: Ascaphus truei (assembly GCF_040206685.1). Taxonomy (NCBI): domain Eukaryota; kingdom Metazoa; phylum Chordata; class Amphibia; order Anura; family Ascaphidae; genus Ascaphus; species Ascaphus truei. The sequence continues at coordinate 525,010,398 of NC_134483.1, forward strand.
GTCTCTTCCTCCCTCTGGCCCGAGGCCCGCAAGGGAGTTCACATCATATCCCCTCTTTCGAGGGTTGTGCGGGGGCACCCCAGCCCCGAAGGGCTGGTTGTTCGAATGCCATCCCCCCTTAGCCCGAAGGCTCAGGGGTTCTGTGGTCCGGGGCCTGGAGACCACCTCTCAACGAGCTAGAGGGCCAAATGCTTGCCACAGACCTTTCCTACTGGAGCCCCATGTAGGATAGTACTGCTGCGGCACAGTTTATTCGAGCATTTGCCCGTTCTGTGCCGCAGCAGTAGCCTGGCGCGCGCCCGAGAGTGACGGGCGCGCGCCGAAGCAGCGGAAGAGCGCCCTCCGATCGGGGCGCTCTCCCTACCGCTGCCGGGTCCGCCGGGTCCCCCGGAACCCCCTGCCGCTGTCCCGCGATCGCGGGACACCAGGGCTCCCTCGGGGAGCCCCTGGACGCGCGTGCAGGGGGCGCACGCTGCCGAAGACGCGTGACCGCGCGTCTATGACGCGCGGCACGCCGAGGGGCGGCCACTAGCAAGCCGGGAAATCTCCCGGCTTGCGGATCTGGCCGCAGTGTAATAAACTGTGTCGCCAGTGTACTGCATTTGGTCATAGCTGTGCAGGTCGAGAGGAGCACTCATCTCGCCTTGATCTTAGCCAAAAGGCCGAGAAGCTACACAGCTTTTTTTTTTTTGTAGCCCGGGTGGTGAAAAAGTGATTTCACCTCAAAAACCGTGCTCGTGGTCAAGTGAGACCAGGTGCGCAAAACTTGTGACTATAGGCTCCGGAGAGCTGCAAGTCCATGACATGGTCAGTCCTCTTCAGCCACGGGGGGCAGGAAAAGTCCTGATGTTACACCGACATCGTCATCCGAAGAATCCGACGTCCATCCTGTTCCCTCCTAATGCAGCAGACACCGCAGGAGGGTCCAAGTCTTTAGGGCTTTCGGCTCACACCTACTCGCCCACCGCAGTCTTCTCCCGAGGGAATGGCGACCACCGACCAGCACACAGTCTTGCATTCTCCGAAGAAAATTAGGTGACTGATAACCCAAAAATAAAAAAACACAATCCATGGTGCGAGTGCTCCAGTGCGCTGTGCAATGCAGTGCAGGAAGTGCTCAGACGAAACAACAAAATGTACACAAGTGCACGCCAGACCCGGAAGCCTGGCGGGTAAAAAAATAGTGGCGAACCCCTCAGCGGAAGGCGATAAGGGGTGCCAGTGCAGAAAAATGTAGGGGTGTGCAAATTTATCCGTGCAAAAGTCGAAGTGCGTGTGGCAACACTTGACTCCACCAGGTTAACCACTCCTGGGGTGCCGTGATAAAATAGCCCGGGCTACATATCCGCCTTCTCAGCCCATGACCAGACCAAGTGATGCAACTAGTGCCATCCTTCACAGACAGACACTACACTTGATCTTAGCCAAAAGGCCGAGAAGCTACACAGCTTTTTTTTATTTTTTTTTAGCCCGGGTGGTGAAAAAGTGATTCCACCTCAAAAACCGTGCTCGTGGTCAAGTGAGACCAGGTGCGCTCCACATGTGACAGTCTTCTCCGGAGAGTAGGCTAGTCCGGTTCCATGACATCTTCCTCCGAAGAGTCCGACGTCCTTCTCATTCCCTCCTAGTGCAACAGGCGCCGCAGGAGGGTCCAAGTCTTTAGGGTTTTCAGCTTACGCCTACTAACCCACCGTAGTCTTTTCCCGAAGGAGGGGTGACCACCGACCAGCACTTAGTCTTCTCGCTCTCCGAAGAAAGAAGGGTGACTATAACCTGACACCAACAAACAAAAAAAGTTCATAGTGCAAGTGCTCCTGTGCGCTGTGTGATGCAGTGCAGGAAGTGCTCTGACAGACGACACAAAAAAATGTGCACGAGTGCACGCCCGGCCCTTTGCAAGGCAAGGCGGGTGAAAAAAATAGTTGGCTTGTCCCCTCAGCGGAAGGCAATAAGGGGGGCCATGTGCGGAAAAAATAGGGGACAGTGCAAAATCATCAGTGCAGACCAAGTGCTCGTAAGTGGAGGCCGCCGCCCAAACAGCCATCCACAGTGCAGCAAGTGATACTCCCCAGAGGTTCCAAGCCTGGGGTGCAAGATTAAAAATGCCCGGGATACTTTGCATCCTCCTCCTCAGCCCATGACCAGAGGACCAAGTGATGCAAATAGGGCCATCCTTCACAGGACAGACCCTACACTTGATCTTAGCCAAAAGGCCGAGAAGAAGCTACACAGTTGTTTTGACCTTAATGGGTCTCATCAGTGTGGGGTTGGTAAACTGGGTATGCAGAGAAGCTAATGGATGGGGTTTACCATACTGAGTTAAGTTATGGTGAGTAAAAAAAGTGACAAAAACCCTCCACAGCAAAGCAAATATGCAAATGTAAATACAACTGTATGCTCATCTGCATGTCTTAGGCAGGTCTGCAACCCTGCCTTTCACCATTATCACCCAGCACACAGCACTTCCACTGCAGCAAGGGATTCTGGGGAATGACATGCAAATGAGCACACAGTGTCACTTTTTGCCTCAATAACCATATATTTATGTTTAAATGCTAGTACAATCCATCATTAATTACGTTAAAGCAGCAGTTTACTTTACTTTAAGTAAATATCTACTCTTGTTCTTTATAATGCTGCTTTTTTAAGTTAATATGAAATATTAAATGTCAATAATGTAAAAATGGATTTCCCCCCAGATCATAATGCCAGTAATAATGGTATGATTCAAGAGGTTAACAAAATCCAAATTGTTAACATTTACATTGTTGTTTTATTTTTTTATTTTTTTAAAGTGCAGGATATTCTCAGGGAGCAAGCTACAGTTCTATGGCATCTCGTCTCTGTCCCACCCAGCCCACAAATAGGATCTGTAGGTGGATGAAGGATCTGCATTTTCCGGCAATATTCATTATATACTCACAAACATGCTTCCTTGCTCCTGTGAATGCCTCTGATATAAATCAGTTATGCTATACATTTCTTTTCTAATGTTTAAATCTGCTCACTGACAAACAACACTACTTCTCTTCACTAACCAATAGTCACAAGTCAAATCCACACCCCTTCATCCTTCAGGCATGCATCTGTCACATTAATTCTCATATATATTACCCTTAACCCTAATTGATAGCTTCTGCCATCTCTTTCCCTCCTGTCATTTTCCATCAAACTGCATTAAAGTTTGGTCTTTTCCACATGCTACACTGTACTAACTCCCATGCACTCCTAGAATTACATATTAAAATGTACAGTATCTATAATAAAAAGATGCTTGCTTCAGTGCTGCTGTTGTTAGTAAAACTGTTAGTAAGGATGGGCGCTTTTCCTGGTGTTTTAGTTGTACAACTTTTCATGATTTTGTTTTGCCAAAACCATTTTGTTTTTTGTTTCAAATAGTTTTTATTCGTTTTTCCAGATTTGTATGATAATAGTAAAATAGTAAAACAAAAGAATAATGATAATCAAAATAATATTTACACTACTACTACTACTAATAAAAAAAATAGTACCAATAATAATAATAATTAAAATAATTATAATAATAATCAACAAACAATACCATCAGATGACAATATAGAGATGTGTTGTCCAGTACAGTACTAAATCATATTTTTCAAAATAGTGTCCAGCACCACAAAAGCAAATAGACATAATAAAGAAAGACAAGGAAAGAGAAAGGAAGAAGGGGGGAAGGGGCAGGGGGGGAGAAGCACTGTTCCAACTCAGATGTATATATGTATCATTTGGTCGCTACACATTAAACATCAATCATTAATCATTAATAAACAATCATCAATCTTTAATCATTAATCCAGGGTTCCCAAGTTTTATAGAATCTCTCGGTGGATTGTTTGAGAAAAGCTGATAATCTTTCCATTAAACATTATTTAATCAATCCTTCTTGTTACTGCTAGCCTGGATGAGGGGGCGGGGGGGGGCAGGGGTGGGGTCTTTTCCAAGCTGCAGCCACTGAGCATCTGGCAGCAGTCATAATATGAGAGATTAGCTGTCTCGTAGTGTGGCTCATATCCTCAATTTGTTTGGCCAATAGATAAGTTAAGGGATCTAAAGGGATCTCGACCCCAGTTATAGTGTCAATAATTTCTTTGATATGTATCCCACATTTTTGTATAATTGGGCAGTTCCACCAAATGTGAACCATATCCCCGACAGATCCACACCCTAAATTGGTGACATACTGTATATAAGGTTCATTTCCAACAGTACAATTGGATATATACAGTATCAGCATGATTGTTTAAAAGAGCTGGTTTTAATGATTATAGACATTTTTAACATCAGAATCAATTTAGCAGATTGGGGGAGAGGAGGGGAGCAGATGGGACGTTAGCATAGATATCACAAATAAATTCGATTCAAACAGTTCGGTTGAATATACATAAACATAATTGAAAACAGATTGCTATCTAGTTGGTTGTAGTGTTTGAAAGCCTCATGTCAACAGTAACAGTTCAGCATATCTGCAATTCTTTTGGCACATGGATTTTTTTAGGATGATATATTAGTTTCTTTTGGGGCTTGGAATAGAAGGGGAGGGGAAGAAGTAAATGGGGGGAGGAGTGGGGGAATTGGGCTGTGGAGGAGTGGGGGGATTGGGTAGGAGTGGGGAATGGGGAGGAGTGGGGGAGAGGATATGAGAAAGACAATGGAGATAGGTAGTTGACATACGTGTCACATGTAGAAGATGTTTCCAACAGTTCAGTTGAATATGTACAGTGGCGACCAACTTTATTCTAACTCGGCTAGAATATCCCGGTGATGTGCGGTTTTGTGTCGTTTTTGCCCGGAGTGATTTGCGTTATTTTCGCGCCCGTGATTTCAGCATTTTATTCCCGCTATCTGCAATACTGCAATGCCGTGTAAAAACGCATGGGGGCGTTTGCGAGCTGTTGTCTTTGAAGCCGTCCCCTATAACCCCTAACATACTGTACACATACAGTACTGTATATGCACATCAATGATACTATAGGCCGGCGGGGGCGAGATGTGTTTGCAGCAGAGAGAGATCCGCTGCTCTCTCTGCGCAAACATCGGCACATTAAAAATTATTTAAAATACATTTTTATTCATAGTGTAGATGTGCAGGGGGTTTCCAAAGCTGAACCGCATTGGTTTCAGGTCCGGGGACCCTCTGCTTCCCGAGATACAGGCCCCTTTATGAGGTGCCGGTATCCCTCTGCATTTAAAGGTCCCGATCACGTGACCGCGGCATGTAAACAAAGCAGAGGGATACCGGCACCCCCTAAAGGGGCCTGTATCTCGGGGAGCAGGGGGTCCCCGGACCTAAAACCAAAACGTTTCTGCTCCGGAGACCCTCTGCACATGTACAGTATGAATAAAACACACACATCAATAAAGGATCATTCTTTACCTTTGCGGCTATGTGCTATGGTAATGAAGCAGCATTTCTGTATTTTTAATAATATTGTACAGTGAGCAGGTGGTTCCCTGAGCCAGAAATTAATGCTCAGGGGACCCCCTGCTCCTGCACAATATTATTAAAAATACAGAAATGCTGCTTCATTATCATAGCTGATAGCCGCTAAGGCAATGAAGGGGTTAACCCACCGTGCCCGCTTTATTGTGGGTAGAGGGGGTGGGTGAAGGGGGTATTTGGCCCTTGGTGTGAGTTCTGGACTTGCGGGGGGGGGGTTGCGGGTGCACTTAACCCCTTCACGACCGTAGCAGTTAATACAGCTACGGTCATGAAGGGGTTAACCCCTCCCGCTACCCCCCGCAAGCCCTAAACAACCACCGTTGGGGCTAATACCCCCTTCACCCACCCCCGCTACCCACAATAAAAAAAATTCACACACAGCAGCCGCCCAAAAAATAAATAAATACATCTAAATAAATAAATAAATACATGAATATAAATAAATAAATTTAAAATACATTTTTATTCATAGTGTAGATGTGCAGGGGGTCTCCGGAGCTGAACTGCATCAGTTTCAGGTCGGGGGACACTCTGCTTCCCGAGATACAGGCCCCTTTATGAGGTGCCGGTATCCCTCTGCATTTAAAGGTCCCGATCACGTGACCGCGGCATGTAAACCAAGCAGAGGGATACCAGCACCCCATAAAGTGGCCTGTATCTCGGGAAGCAGGGGGTCCCCGGACCTAAAACCACAGCGGTTCCACTCCGGAGACCCTCTGCACATCTACAGTATGAATAAAACACATATATAAATAAACACTCATTCCTTACCTTTGCGGCTATGTGCTATGGTAACGAAGCAGCATGAATGTATTTTTAATAATATTGTACAGTGAGCAGGGGGTTCCCTGAGCCAGAAATCAAAGCTCCTGCACAATATTATTAAAATACAGAAATGCTGCTTCATTATGATAGCTGATAGCCACTAAGGCAATGAAGGGTTAAGGCAGAATAGCATGCTTATTGGGGACATTTGCCCCCAATAAACATTGCAATAAACAACATACAGTACACTACACCCCCTGTGTATTTAAAATACATAAACAACAATAAATACATTAAATACATATTTTTAATGTGTCTATTAAACCTCCCTGCCTTGACTGTAATCTATGTAAGGACCCCTCCCCCTAATGTGTCTGTAACACAGATTACAGTCAAGGCAAGAAAGTTTAAGCCTCCTCCCCCTAATGTGTCTGTTAAACTTCCCTGCCATGACTGTAATCTGTGTAAAGCCCCCTCCTCCTAATGTGTCTGTTTAATCTCCCTGGCCTGTGTTTCTGTGAGTGCAGTGTATGTAAATGTGGGGAGGGGGAGGGGGATCCCGTGTAAATATAATGCAGCGCCTCACTGCCAATGGGCCACCCCGTGAGGCCTAACCACCCACTACCCACTACCCACCTGCCCATGGCCCCTCGGCTGCTGCAAAACAGAGACAAAAATTAAAACATCCAAAGTAATGTCCCCTAACCCCTCAATCACCATAGCGGTTATTAACCACTACAGTCATTAAGGGGTTAACCCACCCTCACCCACCACTCGGGACGCCTACATACCCTCCCACACTAACCCCCCAACCCGTGAGGCCTAACCACCCTCACCCACACACAAGGGAGGCCTACACACATACCCCCCCGCCCCCAGTACCCACAATAAAAACAATACAGTGACCCAAATAAGCATCATTATATTTATTAAATACATTACCCACCCCCTGTGCCCCCCCATAAATACAAGATTTATCCTTTTACAAACAGGGTTCATAACGCAGCCCCACGTGAGTCAACGGTGGGCTGGCAGGGCACCTGACAGACCTACAGGGTACCACCAGCCCTTTTTAAACAGGTTCTTGAGGCCTGCTGGTGGGTCAAGCCAGCACCATGGCCCCCAGGTGGTCTCCTTGGGTCACCGTGGGCAACAATTGGGTCCCCACGGTATTCCCGCGGATGTCTGGGAGCCCCGGGTCAGACCCACAGGTGTCTGTGGGGCCTCGGGTGGTTCGCACGGGGGTCTGGGGAACTCACAAGTGCTCACTATGGTTCCGCGGTGCCCCCAAAGAAGTGGGACCACACATCATCATCCCCACACATATGGGTCGGCGGTGCCCCCACAGATGTGAGGCCACCGCTTCATCCCCACAGACTACGGGTCCGCGGTGCCACCACAGATGGGAGGCCACCCCTTCATCCCTGCATGTGTCACCCGTGGAACCACCAGCCTGATACCCGTGAGATACCCGAGGAGACCCGCAGGTGGTCTCCAGAGGTCCCACGCAGAACCACGGAACAAACCCTGAATGTAAAAAAAATAAACCTGGCCTATACATTCAATACATACATCCCCCCCCCCCAACACCTACAGTACAATAATGTGCAAAATAACTATTATCCAGATATGGATAATAGATTAATTGCCCATTATTAAAAACATTAACTAGCATATTCAAATAAATAAAGTACTACTGACCTCATCAATAAGAAGTCTCCGTCGCCAGGGACATCCTTGTCTTGCCCACAAAATACAGAGCAAATACAAAGCCAATACATTGCAAGTACATTCAGATTTCAATTAACCCCTTAAACACCTTATCAGATAATAACCGCAAAGGTAATTAAGGGGTTAAGCCACACTGGCCCGATACCCACCTTTCACCCATGAATTTGTACAGTGGCTTCATCATATATATTTATATATACAGTATATACACACATGATGAACCAATATACAAATAAATGTAGAAGGGTTATCAAAACCATACTGTACTACAAATAACACTTCTCCATACAGACACACTACATTACAATGAATTTTCTTTAATAATCCTAACTGATCTTACAATCTAAATCATCAAATGCCAATGAAAAACCTCACATTCCAATCAATACATTGCATTTACATTGTATAAATGATGCATAAAATCTATGCACCATATACATTCTGCAAATGAATGTTAACAATATCATTGCAAGCAAAATACAAATACCTCCAAACAAGTAAACTATTTTAATCAATCAAGTTGTCATATTCTCTAGCCTGCTGTACCAATGCTTGGCCACCGGGACTGCTGCCACTCTCAATGTCTTGTTCTAGCCTGCAGTACCTATACTTGTCCACCGGGATTGCTGCTGCTAAACTAAGGAACATTCCAGACTCTGATACTGCTGCGGCCAAGTTTATTCGAGCATTTGCCCGTTCTTGGCCGCAGCAGCAGCCTGGCGCGCGCCCGAGAGTGACGGGCGCGCGCCGAAGCAGCGGAAGAGCGCCCTCCGATCGGGGCGCTCTCCCTACCGCTGCCGGGTCTGCTGGGTCCCCCGGAACCCCCTGCCGTTGTCCCGCGATCGCGGGACACCAGGGCTCCCTCGGGGCGCCGAGGGGCGGCCACTAGCAAGCCGGGAAATCTCCCGGCTTGCGGATCTGGCTGCAGTGTGATTAAGTGTGTCGGTAGTGTACCTGACACCTCTGCACCTGTGCTCCCTCTCAGCCTGCATATATAAACCTCCCTTTCCTGTTCCTCCCTTGCCTCTGTTTCAAGTCAGACTCCTATGCACATGCCTCTGATCCTGATCTGTTCCTGTACCTGTATTTGAGTCTGTTCGCAGTAAAGGCCCTTGCTGGTAATCTGGCTTGTCCCTGTTTGTTCCCGTTCTCAGTCCCTGCTCCCAGATCTGTCCCTGCTCGCCTGTCCTGTTCCAGTCTCCTCGTTGCCGACCTCTGCTTGTTACCTGACTAAGCTACCTGCCGCCTGCCTCGGACCCCTGCTTGTTACCTGACTACGCTATCTGCCGCCTGCCTCTGATCTCTGCTTGTGACCCCTCCTACGCTCCTGCTGTTCCGACCACCGAGATCCTACCCGCCACAGGAGTCTCCCATGACAGAAAACAAAGGCCACTTCTGGACCTCACTGGAACAGATTCTTCTTCTGCCGGCACCCTTTCCTGCCTGCTGCAGCAGACCACATCCGCATGGTTGAAGATAAGTACTTTCGTTTCTTTTTTGGAAATCCCATTTGGGATCTTGAAGGTTTTTTTTTGTTGCTGCTAAGTGTTCTGCAAGAATTTTTGCGTTCATAAAAAAAAAAAAAACAGCCTTGAGCAGTAAATGTGAACACAGTACCACTGATTCTTCAGAACTTCTCAAAGCAAGGAAGAAGAAGAAAAAGAAGGGAGGTATTACTGTGGAAGTTGAAATTAAGGATGAACCTTTAACCCCAGAGTCTGCATTTGATGAAAGAGATATGCTGCATCTTAAGGCAACTCACAGACTTATCCCAAGAATAGTGGAAGAAAAGAACGATGTATTTAATCCAGGAAAATACCCTAACTCAGACACTTCAATCTGCACTAAAAGAGATTAATTGTCTTCATGGACGTTTAGATAAAGCGCAAGAAGCCAAGGCTGCACTACAGAGATGTCTATCCTCAGCAATTGCTAAGTGTGTTCTCCAGGAAAAAGAAAAGCACCAGTTGGAGAGTGACCTGGATGGCATGTCAGGTGAGCTGGAGAGGGCATATGCTGATGCTGCTGAGGATCAGCGCCTCGCTTCTAAAAGTAACGAATTCCTGGAAATCTTTATGAAGGAAATTGACAGGCTTAATACAGAGCTTAAAGTCTCCCAGGAGGAGATTTGATACTTCAAAAAAGAGATGGAAGTCGTTAGGGAGGAGAGATGCTACTTGAAAACAGAGATACGTTCTATGAGAGACGCCTCCGAAGAGTTAAATAGTAGGTTTGAAACTATAAACCAAATGAGTAAGAACTTCTCTGTCCAAGCCAGTGAAGGAGATAAAAGACTCCATGAATCAGAAGAGGAGAAGAGACTATTGATTGAAGAAAAGTCAAGGATGCAATTGGCACTGGAAAAAGCAGAGGGTGACTGGGAAAAAGAAAAATATCAGTTGGAGAATGACAGGGTGATCATGTCAAGTAAGCTGGAGAAGGCCTACGCGGATTCTGCCCAGTACCAGACTTTCATGGCTCAAGTTGACGTAGCACTGGAAGCATCTCAGAAAGAGGTTCACAGGCTTACTACAGAGCTGGAAGCCTCTAAGGAGAAGAGTTGCCACTTCAATACAGAACTATGTTCATTGAGAGAAATCTTCGAAGAGTTAAATATCAGTTTTGAAACTGTAACCCAAGAGTGCAAGAATCTCTATGTCCAAGTCAGTGAAGGAGATAAGAAACTCTATGAATTAGGAGAGGAGAAGAAACAGTTGGCCCGGGAAAAAATAGACGTGCAGACAGCACTGCAGGATGCAGAGAGAGTGCTGCAAGAAGAACGTGTCTCCCTGGAGCAGCGTACACAAGCAGAAAATATGCCACAGAGTCAGCTGCAAGAACTGCATACACATCTGCAGGACACGAAAGAGAAATGGGTGAATGCTGAGGAAAATCAGCGAGTTCTGAAGGAAGAAAGTTTCCAGACTGCCTACAAGGTAAAAATGCTGCAAGAGTATCTGAGTAACCAGTGTGTCCCCAAAGAGCAGCATGAGGAGCTGAAGGCCACATTGAGCATAACCAGAGCCTCTCTGTAGGAGGAGCTTAGAGCCCAGGTAACCCTGTATGAGAGGGAGCACAAGGCGGTCCAGAAACTGAAGCAAGACTTAGAGGAGCAGAGACACTGCTCCATCCCTAACTGCCAGTACACCCAAGAGAAAGAGACCTGGAAAAGACAAGCTGCTGAGATAATAGCAAAGGAATTTGCAGAGCTCCGAGACGTGATGAGGGATGCATGGAAGCGAGTTCAAAATGATCTCAGTGAAGAGATGAAAGTCCTGAGAAGAGAATTGCAGTATGCACTTAACCAGGGATCTCTCACTGAGGAGTGGAAATTGCAACAATACCTAAAAAATGAAGAGCTAAAGCTGACAGATGAACACACATCACAGCATCTCACAGCGCTGATGATCGCTGAGCTCAAGACACAGCTTGCCAAAAAAGAGAGGGAGAAGGTGTCCGTCCGTCAAGTGGTTGGCCTGACACTGCGCTATCAGGTCAAGATGGCTGAGGCCTGCAAAGTGTTGAATCACACAGCCCATGAGAAGGCCCGGCTTGAGCTGGACAAGATCTGGAAGGAGAACCGGCAGCTACAGGTCAGAAATAAAAAAAAAAGAAATACATTTAAGCCTTGTTCTAAGTCAGCTGGGAGATAAAGAGTCGCGACTCACCTCCAAAGAAGCTGAACTGACAACTGCTTTGAGTGGGAAAAGAAGTGCAGAAGGACAGCTTCAAGAGCCGAAAACTCAAATACTGCACCGACACACTTTATTCGAGCAAATACCCAGTATGTACCTGGCAGATACCTGGAATGCACCGCTCCTCACCTCTGACAAGCCCTGTTGCATTTGCCTTCCCAGCCTGGGTTCATGCCTGGCTGACGGGTGGCTGATCTGTTAAATGATAATGATTAGGATTTAATAGGCTGCAATGCTTCGCGTGTCTACCAGATGGCATAAATTCATGAATTGTAATGCAGTATATATATATATATACTGTGCAGTATTGCAGCCAGCGGGAATAAAATGCTTCAATCCCTGCCTGGAAAATAACCCAATGCACTCGGGCAGAAAACAGTCACAAACCTCAATACACCCGGGTATACCCGAATTCGTGGGACTAGCCGAGCTCGAATAAAGTGTGTCGCCAGTGTAGCTGGTCTTTCATTCGGTGATGCCACGAAACGGCAGTCACAAGAGGAGACCATGGAGAGTGAACTCTGTGTCCCCACTGACTCATGTGGAAAGGCAGCACCCGACCTTGATGCCCACTTTCCTGATGTCTCTGCCCCTGCATTTGGGTATAACGCACCCATTCGGAGGTTCCTTGCAGCACTCAATGTACCTGTGGAGTACCCTCTGCCCACTGACAAACCACCAGAGGTGGGTCACCTTGAGTCCACTTTTCATAAAGGCCTCCTGGGAAGAGCCTGGAGGATCGTCCGGAGAACGCTCTTGAGAAGGGGGAGTAATGTCATATTCTCTAGCCTGCTGTACCCATGCTTGGCCACCGGGTCTGCTGCCACTCTCAATGTCTTGTTCTAGCCTGCAGTACCTTTACTTGTCCACCGGGATTGCTGCTGCTAAACTAAGGAACATTCCAGACTCTGATACCTGACACCTCTGCACCTGTGCTCCCTCTCAGCCTGCATATATAAACCTCCCTTTCCTGTTCCTCCCTTGCCTCTGTTTCAAGTCAGACTCCTATGCACATGCCTCTGATCCTGATCTGTTCCTGTACCTGTATTTGAGTCTGTTCGCAGTAAAGGCCCTTGCTGGTAATCTGGCTTGTCCCTGTTTGTTTCCGTTCTCAGTCCCTGCTCCCAGATCTGTCCCTGCTCGCCTGTCCTGTTCCAGTCTCCTCGTTGCCGACCTCTGCTTGTTACCTGACTTCGCTACCTGCCGCCTGCCTTGGACCCCTGCTTGTTACCTGACTTCGCTATCTGCCGCCTGCCTCTGATCTCTGCTTGTGACCCCTACTACACTCTTGCTGTTCCGGCCACCGAGATCCTACCCGCCACAGGAGTCTCCCGTGACACAAGTAAACAAAAATCAATTAGCAATCATTATTTATATCCCTAAACAATTGACAGTCCATAATGAACACTGAAATAATTAACTAATTCACTCCTGGAGCAGAACAATTTAGCATGTGAAAAAATATAAGTACCAACCAGAATACAAACTTTAAAACCAAGGCTAACCCTGAACACAATCACACAATACAATAGCAACAATTACATCTATCTAATTTTAAAATTCTTTAAATACACAATAAAGCATAGCAGCATAGACAAATTAATTTAAAACACATAAAATCAAGCTTTTAAAACAACATAATTTCTTACCCTGTATGTATATATCTCTCTAGACATATATACATACATACATACAGTCGCAAGAAATGATATACTGTACCACAAAAAAAATACACATGTTAAAAAAGCTTTTAAAAAAATTAACAAGTTAAATAAAATACATTTCTTTATTTCACTTACCATTATTTGCCCCCACCGACTCCCGTTGCGCACCTTACTCACGAACCAATCCACCAGGCACAGGAACGCATAAAATAATAAACCATAAAAAAATAAACATTAAACTAAAAATCCAAATCAATCCACGGGTCTTCTATTTGTAATCCATCTTCATCTGTATTCTTCTTTCTTCTATCTTCTTCGGGGCGGGGGTCTTCGTTCCATCTTCGGCCACGCCCTGGCCTTCTTCTTCTGTAGGAGGTCCTTCCTCCTCGGCGTATGGCTTCAAAATGAGACAACATAGGCTTTTAAAGGCCTATGACGTCACATTTCCGTCATATGGTTCCCACGGCCCTGATTGGGCCGTGAAAACCATGTGTTTTGGCCGATAAAAATAAAAATTATGACGTCACTTAAAGGCAATGAAAGCACAGCCAATCAGAATGGCTTTGCTTCAATTGCCTTTAAGATGACGTCATTAAAAGAAACATGGCCGGCCTCACATGGTACGGTAGCCAATCAGAGCGTGGGAACTCCATCCCTACTCTGATTGGCTGTAGTACCCTGTGACAGGCTTTCAATGACGTCACATCCTTTCTCCCCCAAGCCTCTGTCACATGGTATACTAGAGCCAATCAGAGTAGGGATGGATTTCACGCTATACACCATCCCGATTCTTGTGTTCTGCTCTAGGATGTCTTTTCTGTACCTCTTTTGTATCTAAAGTCCTCGCCCACCTAATCCTTTCTCACAGATTACCTCACACCTCTGGAATGCCCTTCCCCGCAATATCCAACTAGCACCTTCTCTATCCACCTTAAAGACTCACCTTGAAGCACACCTTCTTAAGGAAGCATATGAGCAGCTGCATGGCTGATACTTTACAACTCATAGATTAACCTTAGCACCTTGCAGACACTCTTACCAGAATGCCCCCCTACTGTCTCTGTACATTATTACTACCTACCAATTCGATTGTAAGGTCTTCAGGATAGGGACTTCTTTTCCTAAATGTTACTTTTATGTCTGAAGCACTTCTTCCCATTATGTGTTATTTGTATTTTTTGTTATTTATATGATTGTCACGTGTATTACTGCTTTGAAGCGCTACATACTGTACATTAATGGCGCTATATAAATAAAGACATACATACTATAATAGAGGTGATAGAGTATGTTTATATATTAAACATGATTTTAAAACTATTTTACAGTATATGAAATGTTTATGAAGGGAACCATGAAAATGTAGACTTTGGGGATAGAAATTAGCAGTGGAGGTAAAAGTATGAAGAAAATGTTTGGACAGATATGCTATAAACCATCAAATATCTGTGAGATAGAGGAAGCCAAAATACTTTTGTAAATGGAGAAGACATCAAATCTAGGTCATGTTTTCATTAAGGGTTATTTTAATTATCCAGACATATACTGGAGTAAAGAGATTAGCATTACAACTAGAGGGAACAGGATGTTGGAGGAGCTAAAACAATTATTTAATCCAAAATTTGAGAAACAAGCCAAGAGAGGGGCATTTCTGGATTTGATAAAACAATATAAAACAATGTACAAGAAATATAAAATATTCAAGCCCGGGAACATTTGGGAGGCATCACTTAATGACTGGAATGGTACTGTATACGACCCAAAAGGACAAGAAATTACAATCACTGCTTTTCTAGGCCTCAGCTCCAGCATTGTGAGCTAAACTACAGTAGCTGATAGCTAGAAGTGCACCACTTTCTACTGCTAGCATACCTCCAAGAGATATCTATTTTGTTTATTGTAACCTTGAAAGGACATCAAGTACACAGTAATAATATGTACTTTGGGTTATGAGAATAAATAAAACAGGTTTTCTGACACACACAAGTAAAAATAAAAGGAAAGAAGAGCAAATAAAGCAGATGCAGAGACTATGGGGGTCATGCACTAAGCAGTGATAAGTGCTTTTAAGTGAGATACATGCCTTTATAGTGTGATACTGCCTGTTGTGAGATTAACAAAGCAGTGATAACACTGCAGTATCGTGCTATAATGGCATTTTTTCCCACTTTAAAGCACTTATCACTACTTTGTGAATCTCATAGCAGACAGTATCACGCTATAAAGGCATTTATCTCACTTAAAAGACTTATCACTGTTTTGTGAATCTCACAGCAGGCAATATCACGCTATAATGGCTTTTTATCTCACTTAAAAGCACTTATCACTGCTTAGTGCATGACCCCCAAAGTATTATAGCAAAGTGATTTGGGGAATAGAGCTGGTAGTACGTCTAATATTATTAAGGATAAAGACTAATAAGCAATGTTCTGCCATAAGGCTCCTTTGGTGCTGAAATATATTTCATCTTATTCAAATAATTAGACTGTAAAGTGTCTTCATGCGTCAGAAGGTGTTTCATGGCAGAACTCTTAACAGAAAAAGACGGTGTAAACAGCGCTAACAATAAATAATTATTATTAAAATAATCACTGGCAGCCAGGTAAAAACTGACAGTACAGTCAGTGAAAGAACACAAGAAAAAAAGAAAATACCGGCGCCACAAACCAATATAAAAAGTCCAAACCATGTGGTGTAAAGTCCAAATGAATCCTAATAAGGCTGGTGAATGAAGGATCTCAAGTCCATGGAGTGCAATACATGAAATGAAAAAAAGAGAAACAAATTATGGTGCAGTATGCCAACAATGACAGCTAAAAACAGACAAACAAACTACACAAGACGAACAAGACAAACAAACAAAGACACTTTAGCAAGGCTCGGTAAAAGTCAAAGCTAATTTATTACTGGCTATTAAAGTGGATAAAATCACGCCTCCGGAGGGGTAAAATTTAAACCCTACTCACAGAAAGCTGGATAAAGCAGGCAAACAGACAGCAATCGTGCTGGAGGATATCCAAGATGGCGGCCGGAGTGTCCTCTCCGGCGTCCCCACGTGACAGGGGTGGAAGGTGAGTCTCACGAATCGCGGGATTACCGGGCGGATATGACGTCACGCCACCCGACAGTCCCCAGCGCTGACTTTCTCCTTCACTTGGCTCCCACAGCTCCAACACGGCTCCACTCTCTGTACTGTCAACTGCTTCCACAAACCAGTCTGAAGCTCTAATACACTCAAATCTTCCCGACGCGTTTCGTGCGCATGCGCGCACTTCTTCAAGGGATATGCCACCCCTTAGGACTGGATGGTATAAATACTAACAGTCCTGTGCTCCA
Source organism: Ascaphus truei (assembly GCF_040206685.1). Lineage (NCBI taxonomy): Eukaryota > Metazoa > Chordata > Amphibia > Anura > Ascaphidae > Ascaphus > Ascaphus truei. Next base: position 525,027,050 of record NC_134483.1, read on the forward strand.
ATTGGTTGATTAATAATTGTAATTAATTTAACCCCATGTTGGACATAATCAGCCCTGATTATGTCCAACATGGGGTTAAATTAATTACAATTATTAATCAACCAATTGGAGCACAGGACTGTTAGTATTTATACCATCCAGTCCTAAGGGGTGGCATATCCCTTGAAGAAGTGCGCGCATGCGCACGAAATGCATCGGGAAGATTTGAGTGTATTAGAGCTTCAGACTGTTTTGTGGAAGCAGTTGACAGTACAGAGAGTGGAGCCGTGTTGGAGCTGTGGGAGCCAAGGGAAGGAGAAAGTCAGCGCTGGGGACTGTCGGGTGGCGTGATGTCATATCCGCCCGGTACCCGCGATTCGTGAGACTCACCTTCCACCCCTGTCACGTGGGGACGCCGGAGAGGACACTCCGGCCGCCATCTTGGATATCCTCCAGCACGATTGCTGTCTGTTTGCCTGCTTTATCCAGCTTTCTGTGAGTAGGGTTTAAATGTTACCCCTCCGGAGGCGTGATTTTATCCACTTTAATAGCCAGTAATAAATTAGCTTTGACTTTTACCGAGCCTTGCTAAAGTGTCTTTGTTTGTTTGTCTTGTTCGTCTTGTGTAGTTTGTTTGTCTGTTTTTAGCTGTCATTGTTGGCATACTGCACCATAATTTGTTTCTCTTTTTTTCATTTCATGTATTGCACTCCATGGACTTGAGATCCTTCATTCACCAGCCTTATTAGGATTCATTTGGACTTTACACCACATGGTTTGGACTTTTTATATTGGTTTGTGGCGCCTGTATTTTCTTTTTTTCTTATGGCAGAACTCTGCTTATTAGATACTGCATGTTTCTCTATCACAGGGTAGGGTAAAGTGATTTGTATAGGCATGAGATATCAATGAGAAGTAGAGTTCAAAATCAAGTATACTGTGACAAGGGTGCTATCCATCAGCTGGTTTAGCTCACACTACTAAAGCTGTTATCCTGAATAACAGAGGTTGCGTGGGTTCAACTTCTGATACTGTTGGTCTGACACCATACCCCATTCCTCATAAAGTACTTTAGACTTATCAAGCCAATAACACTTTGTGTGTCATGGGAAGCAAGCAGAATCACTTCCTGCAGTTTAAAATAAAGTATTTCAATTCAGTATGTGTCTGGCAGATGGCACAGTGAATATTTTTGTCCCTGTTCTGTTATACCATAGCCACCTTCGTGCATATCCAACATGTAGCACCAAAAATAGTCCTCATACCTGTGGTAACTCCCTCCAACTGGCTTCCTTTAAAAGCAGATCACTTAGGCTTATCAAATCTTTATAGTTAATTTGGAAATACTTTTAATATGGTATCGGACTAATTTAAATATAATTTGCATAGTAATTAGCAAATCTCCTTGCCGGGTACCTCCGGTTTGCTCTTTTTTCAGCACAGACATGTATCCCTAATTTATTTGGAGGGAAATTTGAGGGGATATAGATTAAGTTATTTGGGAAGAATAGTCTTGAAAACAAACTGCATAATAAAATATGAAATGGAGCAAACGGTTATTCTTGTTTGTATTTTGGGCATTTTGTTAATATAGTACTAACATAAACAACACCAATTTTGCACTTTCTAAAATGAGATTAGTAACTGTGGGAAAAAATCAATTAGACTTAAGAAATACCAATTTAGAGTTTTATATTTATAATTACAGGTCTTAACACATTCTGTTGAAAGTTTTGTTTACTTATATTGTGCTGCAGTGTCAACAGAGTATGACATAGAGACTAAGGCCCACGTCCCTGCAATAGAGCTAGATTCCGTAAAGTTCAAAATAACTATGTTAAACTTTGGGCTTATTAAAAATTGGCAATAAAATTTGGAATTAATCCTGTATTCACTAAGATTTCTTTATTCATAAATGGGTCGGAAAATGTAGCTTATTCGCATATACGAAAAATGTGTTAACTCTGTGTTAAATAATGCTAGTGAAACAAATAAGCAATAACTCATTAAAAACATTGTTAACCATTAGAGTGTGACGTAGCAGGTACGGTATGGATTGGGCCCTTGCATGTCATAGGCCTTTATGATGTACCAGGTACATCATGGGCACTTGCTCATTTTATACTAGCAGATCGGACTGACTGCATCTGATAGAGCGGCTATCCAATCCAAATGGAAGTGGAGCTCTTTCAACTTCCATTTCAGGCATTTGGACACCAGTCACACATCGTGAGGCAAAAGTGTCAAAGGTCTGGTAGCACTCTAGTGCTTTTGAACCCTCGGCACAAACAAAATCAATGCAATTCTGGAGGGTGAGGGATTTGGGAAACTGTATAACATATATCTACCATAGGGATATTTATCAATGTTCTGAGTATGGCATGTGAATGTCCCTCAGGAAATGTATTACCTTCTTCCTGCTTCCCTGTCAGGAGAGGCCTAATTCTTCCTTCCCAAGCTGTATCTGCTCCTCATGACGCCTAGGGAATCCAAAGGAGGAATTATAACTCTGATCAATAAAGGTGACCTAATTTAAATTTAAACAGAATAAAAGTGAATAACTAAAAGGTAAAAATAATTGCAAAAATAACGGTAAAATTTAATGGTAAAATTCCCTTACCCCTTAGACTGGGGAGGATGTTCTGTGTCCTCTAGATTTTAGAAGTTATTTTGATTATCCCATCTTCATGATTATCACAAGGAGGGAAGAGTAGCCCCTCAAAATTGTATAAAATTGTAGAGAATACTATTATCCATTCCTTTAAAGATCACAAAGATGGGGCTTCTATGGAATCTCCAAAAGTAAATTAAGTGTAATTCTTTCATTTAATTTTGGTAAATACTAAGTAAACCCATATATCTAAACATAACAATTAATGCCCCTTCTTCTCAAAAATAATACTATGTGCTGAAAGAGGCAGGTACTAAATTGTCACCCTTTGTTCTAATCAGATGTTTGAATTTATAGTATTAACCTCTTCATCAGGGGTATTTGTGTGCTGCTTCCTTTAATATTTTGTAAACACACGGACATGACTTTGGTTATATTAATTTTGTGTTCAGGAGTTTACAGTGATATGGACTCAAAAACACAATGTTTACCCTACAATCGCGTGATAGAGGGAAAAGTCCTCTGAACTTCCCTATATGTGTCAATTCTTTTTTTCTCGCTTAGTTTTTGTGAAAATGAACTCAGTAAACACATGTTCCAAATACATTCTCATTTATATTCTGTTTGAACACTTCTATTTCACAAGATCTAACAGGAACATTGATATGTAACATGTGTATCATGTCACATGTTCTATTTTTTTAAAGGATGTGACGTCACTTTAAGTGATTATGTCACAGCCTTTTAAAAACAAGGCCACCATCACAAGGTACAGGAACCAATGGGGTTGTTAGAGTACCATGTGGTATATCTCACAATCCCAATGGTTTCTGTACCATGTGATGGCAAAAAATGTATTAAAAGGATGTGTTATCATCTCTTAAAGTGATGTCATATCCTTTAAAAAAAATGGAACATGTCACCAGTTTGTCCCAAATCCGATTGGCTGTTGTACCATTTGATGGCAGCCATGTGGTTTTAAGGATGTGACATACCTCCCTTGGAGATGATGTCACATCCTTAAAAAAAATGTAAAGACTGTCACATGGTCAGCATCCAATAGGAATGGAGCTGTTCCATCAGACCTTAAAATGTGATGTCACAGGCCTTAAGAAGCTGATGAGACAACATACGTTGATGGATTTAACATGCGATTTAAATGGATTACAAAGAAAGAAGAAAGAAGATTTTTTTAACCTGATGCGGAGGATCGTTGAGTATCATTGAGGATCACAGAGGATGGCGTTTCCAGATACGTTGGGATTCGGAGGGTGAAGACTTCTAAAGGATGGAAAAATATTGAATGTTTGTAATTTTTATTTTTCAGGTTTTTTTATTTGTTTTTTGTTTTTTTTTATGTTTGTGCTTATCCATTCACTGCTAATGTATTTATCTATACCCTATAGATAAATACAGTGACAGGCAATTAATTTTTTGGGAAATTTTGTTATGTTTTCTATTTCTGTTTATTGTTTTCAGTAAATTGTTATGTTTTTGTAGGGCTTGTTTTTATCACATTTTAGGATTGTTTAGGCATTTTATTTATTTAATTGTCCTGTTGGTTAGGGGTTACATTTCTTTTATTATTCTTTGGTTAGGTGTTTGATTAATTGTATTATTCTTGTGTTTTGCTATTAATTTTATTATTTTGGTATTTTGGTGTTAGATTCATTTTATTGATGTGTTGTTTAGGCTTTTTAGTTCTTTTATTCTGGTGTTAAGGTTCTTCGGTATTTCCGTTATTGGTGTGTCTTTTTGGCGCTTTTGTTGTTTTTAGGTTGCCCATTGACTGCTATAGTGGCTTATCATGCCCATATTATATGGGCATGATGTACCACTGTGCAAATCAATGGGTAGAGTGTTGGGATATTTGCCCTAGGGTGGTTAGGCATCCCAGGTGAGTAGCGGAGTGGGTTATTGTTCTGCTCCTATCAACGGAGGATATAGAGGCGGAGGATGGTGAAGAGGACATCCTTCATTCTGGCAGGGCTAAGTAGAAGTTGTTAATGTTTACTGGCTGGTTATTTTTTTTATTTTGAAGGGACAAATGAGCTATTATCCATATCTGAATAATAGTATTTTTGCCCAGTACTGTACTGTATGTGTTAGGGGTAGAGGAGGTGGGTAATCGGTTGTTGTGTTTTTGTATGTTTATTGGGGGTAGAGGGATTGGGTATGGGGTAGTTGCCCAAAGGGTGGGTAGTTAGGACTAGATGGGTAGCGGGGGTGGTTAACTCCATTATCCTAGTGGTTCCCAATGCTATGGTAGTGAAAGGGTTAACCACTCATTCAAACTTCCCAGCAGGTGTAACTACTCACCCTGGGGCATCCACCCTATTCATCCACCCTCTCTACTCCCAATAAACTAAGGCTATTCGAGTTTAATCCCTTCATTGACTTAGCTTCTAGCCGCTAAGTTAATGAAGCTGTTTTTATTACATTTTAATACTAGTGTGTGAGCAGGGGTTCTCAAGAGCAGAACCACTTTGATATCAGCTCTGGGGATCCCCTGCTTCCCAAGATACAGGCCCCATTAAGGGGTTCCGGTAACCCAATGCAATGTTTAAATGTCCCGTGTCACGTGACTGGGACATTTAAATGCAAAGGAGAGACCGGCACCGGACCTGAAATCAATGCAGTCCTGCTCACGCACCCCACTATTAACATTTTACTAAAAATACTGTGATCACTTGCGAGAGATATGCAGGGAGAGGCGGGTCTCCCAGTGCAGTACACATTGCGAAAAACTCGCAGGGTGGAGAACTTGGAAAAAATCTCAGATGACTTGTCTGCTACGCCGTACTGTTTTGGCATTTTATCGAAGCATGGTTTGAGATGGTTTCAGATTCTTTCTGAATACCGTGATTACTCCAATGCCAAACCTTGCGATGTAGCAGCAAACTTATCAAACGTACTAGATTAGGCCCCCATGTCTTTATATAGTCGCTGTGATAGTGGTGCTACTTGTCATCTGCTTATTTAACACGCATTGCTAGAGCTACTACATAGAATAAAAAAAGGATGCAGGTTCTAATCCTGTTGGGTTTGGTACCTGTACCAAATTTTTCACACAGTGCCCTAGATTTGTCAATTCAGGGTCGTACTTGTGTAAATACATTTAGGAAGTGGGCGGATATAAGTCATTTCAATATAATTTACAGATCTCACCAGGTACCACATGTGTGCACAATTTTTATCATTGAAGTCTATCCTTTTGTCATGGTGGTAGCCAGCAAGATAAAGGAGAAAGGCATTTTCATTCTCATCTGCAGGTCGCCACCCATACCCTGTGCACTGGGGCATCGTAGTAGGGGGGAATTATATCCCCATTGAACCCTGAAAGAATTGGGTACATGGGTCATCTTAAATTTTTTTTAACAAGTGCAAAATACAATTTTTTTAAATTTATTAATAAGATGGTGAATACTGTATATGCAATACAGCAGGCATGAATGAAAGCAGCTGATCCAGCAATTCAAAATCCACCCTCCAATTAAGGTTGACAAAAAAATCCAGTCTGGTCTAATAAAATGAAAATGTATAACATCCAGATAGTTCCAAGAATATTCGTCTACAAAACATAATAGTGTTTGCCTGTCAAACCACAGTTATATGCCCTAGATCAGCAGAGGTGGCACCCATTTACTTCTTACCCAGTAGAGTGAGGTTGCCCATGTTCTGTTCAACTTTTTTAATATTACCAGGCTTTAATCCAGCCATGTTTAAATTCTCCTGCCTCACGGACCTCGTGCCCCCTGCTTCAATACTGTGTTATTAAAATAAAATAAAAGCAGCTTTTATTTACCTTAGCGGCTAGCTGCTAAGGCAATGAAGGAGCTAAGCCAGAATAACTGGTTTATTGGGGGTGGTATTATCCTGATCTGGATAATAGCGCATTTGCCGAATACAAAATAAAACATAACCAAAACATTACCCAGCCACCATATAGTAAATAAAGGTTGTACTTATCACTGCTAGAATGAAATCCGCCCCCGTCCTCCTCATCTTCACTGGGCACCAACAGTAAAAAAAAAAGGAACTACTGACCGGTAACCCCTTTCTCACCTTAGAAGTTATTAACCTCTATGGTAATCAAAGGATTAACCCCCTTCCCCGTTACACACAGGGAGGCCTAAGCACCCTCCCCAGGGCAACTACCCACACCCCACTACCCATTGATTGTCACTGTGGTAAACACAATGGCAATGAATTAAGCAAGCTGGAAATAAAAAACAAGCACTAAATAAAATACATTACATTTAAATAAAAAACAAACATTTGCCAATTAATGTATTGATTTTAATAGTAGTAAACCATACCCACATGACCAGAAACTCTTCCTGATCAAGCCCTAGGGGTTAGTTAGAAACCTCTTGTTGCTGCTGGCATACTACCAGGATCTACTAAAGGCCTGGATCGTGGTCTTTTTGACCAGGCAAAGAAAGGCAGTGGTGGTTAATCCTCTACAGTGCACTGAGCATGGGAGAGTCCACTTAACCAACGGCCCCACCAATTGTCCCTTTTCCATAAAATGGGAGTTGGTTTATCATATTTATTTTGCATGTCTAAAACTGTAGCCACTCTTGTCCACATTGAGTGACCTTCTCCTGCAGTTCTGGCTACACTATCCCCCCCAACTCCGTGGAAGGGAAGTTCCCTATTAACAATATGGTGATGTGACGGCATTCATCCACTCCTGTATCCGGGCAGAGTTTGCTCATGCTATGACCACTGTAGAGGTACCAGAAATTGACTCCTAGTGGAACTTCAGAGGGACTGTCTGCTTGGCACACCCCATGAGGACTCATTTAAACTACACTTCCTTATTTAAATGGGCTGTATTCTTTTATTTTGCAGTTGCACTTGTACCTGGTTTATGTAATCATTTTCTTTGTCTGGTTCCTATTTGTATCTTGTTGAGTCCTGTATGGAGCTCATGCAATTTCTCATATTTTGATTTGCTGGACAATCAGTGACAGACCAAATTAAAATAGGCCTGAGGTATGAAGACAACCTGTGTTGCAGTAGCCACAGTACTATGAATATTCCTACAGCTGGTACCAGGAAAATATAGTACAGCAATGGCTGCCATTGCTGCTCTGACCTTGCTGCCTACTGAGCCTGAAACTTTCCTTCTCGGTCTCACAGGAGGGACACGAGCAGAACCGCTCCTACCCTACCACCACCATCATAAGAAAAATTAAAACAAAAAGAAAACAAAACCGAAAAAAAACTCTGTCTCTCACGCTCTCTCTAATCTCCCTATCTCTCTCCATAATTTTTTTCTCTCTCTTCCAGTTCCTGCCTGCAAACCCAATCTCACACACACTTCCCCTCACAATCATAAAGTGTGAGAAAAATAATAAGCGGAAAGCAATTCTATCCGTGGATTCTGCAGAAATCGTGCAGACAGAATCCGACTGTGGATTTCAAGCAGTAAAATATCTGCTGATCAGATTTTGTCTAGTTTGCCCAGCTCCAATACTGGCTTTTTACTGCGATGAAAATAATTTCCCTTCCACTGGTGATATGTCTTTAGTTAATAAGTTGATAAATATAATTGGAAGTACAGATGTAGCAAGTTCATTACCTTAGGGGTTAGCCACTATGGTAATGAAAGGAGAGGGGTGGGGGTTCTTGAAATTACTTAAACTAGAGGCAATTTTGAGAGGCTCTTGTTATTTCAGTTGTGATGTGCATGGTAATAGAAAGAGGAGCAACTGGATTCCTTGTTGAACCATTTCAAAATCAATTTCATGGATTTTTTGGAACCAAATCCGCCCCCCTCAACAAAATACATCTGCGGATTGAACGCTAAAAAATCTGTGCAGATTAATCCAAATCCGCCACTGGATACAATCTGGATGAATTTTTAAGAATCCGAACCACACATGAATTATTCCATGGACTGAGAGAGAGAGAGATCTCCCCCTCTTCTCCCCCCGCATGTCCAGATTTTTAACAACCCCATTAATGTATAATGTGTTATCCTTTTGAAAGGGTGAAAATCCTATTAGCCACATTTGGTTTATTCTGTAGAACTATTGCCCATAACTGTGGAAGGGGTGAGTGTGGAACTCTTTTTGGGGGGTTTGGGGTTGGGTGATTAGAATAGTTGCTCCTGGGTGGCTGGCAGAATGGTTTAAACTCCTCATTAATTTAGCAGCTAGCCACTAAGATAATGAAAAATGATTATTAATACAGTATATTTGAATATTGTTGATGTTTGTTTTTTAATTATAGAAAATTATTTATTGCCCCCCCAATAAAATTACACTTTCTGGCCCCCCTCTATGCGAGTGCCGTGTGGTAGCGGGTGACGCCGGAGGCTGCGACGGACCCGCCGGCACTTCGCGAGGGTGGGGGCCAGTGCAGGGAGCAGAGCGTTGCTCTGAGGTGCAGGCCGGTTGCCGGGGACGCGATCGGGCCGTCGCTAAGGCCGCGATCGCGTTGCCACCGGCCCGGCGGCTTGTGCAGAGGGCGCCGCCATTGCGCGTTAGTTCGCGCATGCGCAGTAGGCAGAAAGCGCAGGGAAGGCCCTAGGGAGATCGCGCGAGAGTAGGGAAGTGTAGAGAGAGGTTGCGGCGGCCATTGGTAGTTCGCGCATGCGCAAGGCAAGTGCGCACGCGGCCCCAATACTCAGGCAGCCCACTGGGAACTACAATTCTCAGGAGGCATAGGGAGACAGGCACCAGGTGCCTGATAGTGGCCAATAGGGCTGGAGGAAGCTCAGCCCGGGAATATAGATACATTTCCCGGGCTTTGCACAGGTCAGTCAGGCAGAGGAGAAGGAAGGAGTAGGAAGGGTGTAGGGAGCGCGTGGCTCCTGCACCAGGTAAGGGTTCTCCTTAGGTCCCCAGGCAGGCCCCAATTCCCGGTAAGGGCAGGGGGTAACTGAAGAGGGACGGCCCTAGATAAGGAGGTCACCCTTAGGTGTGAACGGTGCAGGTTTGGCAGTGCCACAGCGAGTAGTGCTGTGCGCACTGGCAAATAGGCACAGAGTGTGTGCAGTGGATTATTGCTGCGGGTATCCAGGTAGCTGTGTATGATTGCCAGCTGTGTGTGTGTCGCTGCATGTGCTGGGCGCAGTGTGTGCAGCGTGTGTGAATGTCTGCAGGCTGACGGTGAGAGCTGTGTGTCTGCTGCAGGCTGTTAGGAGTAGCGAGTAGCTAGTTGTAGGGAGGATTAGGGATGTGGGTAGCTAGGGGAGTTGGGGCAGGGTATTACTCCGCAGGCCCTAGGAGTTTTCCCCAAGCCACCCCAGGTTGCGGTTCATCAGGGACAGGCCCTAGGTTAGGGTTCCGGTCACTTTAGGGTTAGTTAGGGATAGACAGGGATAGCGGCGGTTGCTGTTCCCGTGATGCGGTTGGTGTTGCCGTGATTCTGTTGTGTTCCCGTGAAGCGGTGGGACCCTCGTTGGGGTTTCTGGAGAAGTACCTGGATAGGATCAGACGGATGCATCGCACGTCTGACCCTTTGAGAAGAGTGTTGCAGGCCCGAGCATCGGAGTGCTCGGAAGGTACCTCTGTATTATATGTGCACCAACAGGCCTATTAGTTCATAGTGACTGCGCAGTCACCCACGACCTCCGTAGGAGTACGGGACATTGGGTGTGGGGAATTATAGGACACTGGGTGGGAACACCAGACATTGGGCCTGAGGTGATAAGGTTATGATGTTATGTAATGTGTGATATGTGTGTTAGTAAAGTGTTAGTTATTGTTTTATCGTATACGTGTGTTATTGTATTTCTTACCCAGGGCTATCTTTCATAACGGGGATCCTGGGTAAGTGGAGGCGCTGCACCAGGTAAATGGTAAGGGTTTCCCCAGGTTCCCAGTTAGCGGAGGCTCAGATCTCCTGGAGCCACAGGTGTGATACAGTTACCAGTAGTCCCTTAGAAGAGGTGTGCCGCAAGGAAAGGGACCGGTTATACCACAAGGGGCCAATGTGAGATTGGGTGGGTCAGGCCGGTTCACAAAAAGGGCTACATGTACTTTAGAGGTTAGTCAGTAATGTAATGAAGCTGTTTTTTTTTTAATGTATTGTTTTGTACATAGGTTTGATGCAGGGGTTCACTGGAGCGGATTCCCCTTCATTTCAGCTCTGAGGAGCCCCTTATTCTCAAGATACAGATCTCCATGGGGTGTTCTGGTATCTCTGCACTGTTAAAATGTCCTGGTCAAATGGTAATTTATTTTAAGAAATGACATACACACAATGTTCCACAATCTACAGTCAAAAAATATACTTACTGGGACTGGGGCAAACAAAATAATTTGTTTCCAGAACGAAATGTTGAAAAATAAAGTCTTTAGGAGCAATTTCCCAGAAGCGGGAGTTACTCACGAAACTGCTTGGAACTGTCCTCGGTCAGCGGCGCTAGTCGCAACCGCTGTGTACTCTGACAGAGCTGCTTCCTTCATTCTGCCACCACGGTAATGGCACTTGGAATCTTGGTATCTTACGAAATCTCTGAAGTATGATGAATCTTAGGTGAATCTCATGATGAATGTATAAGGTTCAAAACCCTATACCTAAACATCTGCAGCCAATCTCTCTGTGGGAATAACTTTTCCCACCTATCCCGGATTGCCAATACTTCAGAGACCTGGCAGAGAGGGCTTCTCATTCTGCTAAGGGCATGTGCCAACATAGCACCTTTGCTTCTTAACAAATGAGACCCAGCCACTCTACCTGGCGACAGTAAATCTGGGCTGGCAACCATTTGCCAAACTGCCCAGACATCATATTAGGATATGGGTACTTGAGCTACCTCACCCACCCTGACACCTCAGAGACACTGAGCCCTTTCAACTCTGGACTTTTACAGGCATTGTGGCTTCAAGCCAATGGGATGTCTTAGAAGTCCGGAGCTGCACATCCTCCGCTCATTTACAGTAAGTCAATACATGCATACAAAGTGGGGTGCTACAATAAATGAGTGTTTCCCTGTCTCCGGTGTTCTGAATGAAAGCCCAATTATTCCTATCATGTTTAATACACTATTTTAGGGGGGACTTTCACTCATTAATTTTTATAAAACCCTATAAAAATTAAGTTATAGTCTTTTTATATGTTTCTCCCTTAACTATGTGCATAGCAAGTATCAGAGCGCTAGGAGCTTTCTAACTAAAGTTAGCAAACAGCCGCTTTTATTCTTTAAGCGCTGGACTTAGAAACATTTTAATTCTCGCCACCTTATACCTGGTGGGAGAAACTCCGAACCCCTACACTGGGTTCTGGGGTTTTGGGCATATACCGGGGGACCCTGGAATGTGATTTCCCCCTGCCCGGTCTTACTGTTCTGGTCTGTGCTGACACAGATCTGGTGGTGAGCTGCTAACTGCTTCCTAGGGAGGATTTTGTCTGGTGGTCTGTGTCTTCATGTCTCCAGGAATCTGGTAGGATTCCTGGGTATGTTTCAAGGTAACCAGCAAGTCTGGCACCCTTCTACCCAAACACACCCTGACAACATTTTACCATAAAATCATCCCTGAAACTCATGCCCTGCGAATCTCCGCTGGTTGGCACTCCTGGAACAGTAAAACACACACATAAATCTTTATTACATATAGTGCACATGCCATAACTGAGTTGCAGAGCTGACATTTCACACTCCCCAATATGGCTCAGGGGCACCCAGCCGGGCAGAATACCTTTATTATTGGCCTGGGTACCCCTCACCATCACACACCCATCCTAGGGAGAGGAGGTATGTGCTGCTCCTCCCAGCTAAGAGTAAGCCAGGCCAGTCAGTCCATCCTGGGCTGACTGGGCCAGAGAGATCAGAGGCCTCAAGACTACTAGAGAGCCTAGCACCATCCAGAGGCTGGGATCCTCTGAGACCTATCTGCACTAGAGAGCCTAGCACCATCCAGAGGCTGGGATCCTCTGAGACCTATCTGCATCCGCTGTGTAACATCTGCAGTGACTGCCAAATAAAGCATCCCTATTCATATACAGTACCCCTGCCTGAGCTCTCAGTCTATTGGGTAGGAGTATGGATAAAATCTGCCCTAGTAAGGGACTGACTCTGGAAATCCTGGAGCCCACTGTTGCTGGAGGCGCTGACACCCTGAGTTGAACATCAAGATCATCAAAAGCCTGTCCTGTTCCCCACACCATCGCAGATGACTCAGCTCTCCTGGACCCTCCACCAAAATCCATGCACCAAAGGAACTTCAAGGCCTTATTCCCTGATTCACAGATGATCCGCTTTGTTTGTTTCAACCAATCAATTTAAGCTCACCTCTTAATTTTGCTACTTTTTGCATTATGACCTTCCCACCTCTAGTCTTGTGCTGTTGTTCCAGAATTTTAATTTCTGCCAAAATTTGTTCTCGTAATTTCATTTCTTCTTTCTCCTTAGCTAATGCAATTAATTTACCTCTCATGACTGCCTTGGATGCGTTCCTGAGAATCCATGCAGATGTTTCACAGTTATCATTAAACTTCCCCCACACTGTCTGAACAACAGCTTATTTTATTTAAATTGTAATAGAGATTTGTTTGAAGACCGGTAATGTCTAGGTCTGCTATCCCTAGGAAACTCTATCTCCAAAGAGATTGGTGCCTGATCTATTAGGGATAATACACCTATATCACAGTTTTTAATCAGTTCTCATTGAGTAATATATATCAGTTTGACTTTGCATATTTTAAGAATTATATTTAATAGAATTTAATTAGAGTTAATAATTGGGTGACAAAGATAATTTAAGTGAATGCTTGTTCTATCTTAATCTCTCGTATCACACTTTTATGAACATCACCCTATTTTCCTACAACAAAACTTAACCTGGGTATCTGAAAACTGATTGATGGGGGTTTTTTTTACAATTATTTTCTACTTTTAGCTTTAAAAGGAGTCATTTAAATAAAAGTCAAAAGAGCCCATGGTAGTTTAAACACAATATCTAATTATGGGTCTCACCAGGATGAGGAAAAAAGTAATGATTTACTTTTTTAAGTGGTAAATAATAGTTGAGAATTAAAATACATGTTCTAAGCTTATACTGTACAGTAACATGAGCACCTTTTAACTGCACAGATCTGAAAACAAACATCTATTACACAGACTGTTGTTTTTTTACAGGTGTGAAGTTATCCCTTTGGTAATTAATGATTGACAACACTAGTACTCCTTCCTTAGGCACTTTTTTTTTCTAAAATATTATTCCTTCACGGTGTGCCATTATAAATGTTGGCCAGTGCTCAAAAACTAATTAACGGTAATTGGATTGTAAAAGAGAAATTAAAGAATTGTTTGGCTTACTAAAATGACAATGAATTGTATGGATGTTGTAATTAGTTAAGATATTATCCAATTAGTCATTTTCCCTTTACTTTGTATTCATATTTGCAACAAATTACTCTACTGTTATTTTCTCCTTTAATTTAAAAACATTGTTTAAAAACATTTATTTTTTCACTGTGCATAAAAGTGTTCACACCATCAACAAACAATATTTGTATGAACTACATTTAAGCAGATTTTACTAGTCAAGCTTAATTTGTTTCTAAAGATTGGCACTGTTGTTTTGGTTTTGATTTTGGTTCTAAAAAGTGTTTTTGTTTATATATTTTCGACATGGGTTTGGTTCTAAAATATTTCAATATTTTATCTTTGGATTTGGTTTTGCAAAATCTTGATTTTTTTTTTACATTTTTTGGGGTGCTGGGGTGATTTTAGTAAAATGATGGAAAACAATAATTCCTCCTATCTCAAAACGGTGGTGAAAAATGCTTAGTACTGTACAGTACATACTGTACTAACGTTAAAGCTAAGTCTGATTTTTTGCTATTTACTGCATTTGGGGAATCCTGTAGATGTCCTCTAAAAAGCAGTTCTAAGGGCTATACATGACGTACAGTACAGTATATAGTAAAGTTAAACAAGTAAAAAACTATTTATCGAAAAAGGTTTGAGAAGCATTATGAAATGTGATGATTAAACTATCTGATAATGGAGAAAAAGTTGTCATTGGGAGCAGGGATTTCTATTTACAACAAACAAACAAAACATATACTTAATTATAAAGTAGAAGAGAAATCCTGGGATTGTAGCGGTGCACAGCCAAGTAGGAGAAGGGGACCAGCAAGGTGTGGGTTAAAAATATTTATTGATATTACATGGTAACGGGGACACACACTCTGACGCGTTTCGGACAGGGATTGTCCTTTATCAAAGAGCTGATCCGCGTCATTCGCCCTCACAGTCTTATAGAGCACTGCCCGCCCACCTACGTCATCGCGCTACGTGATTTTGGCACAAAAATCGCCAATGTACAACCTCATTGTTCGCAGCTCTCAGCGAATGGGACAGCTTGATGCCATGGGTGTGTATCGAGGGGAGGGGAGTGACGCGCTTCTCTCACCAGCACGCAGACCCCTCCGCTGACACACATAGCAACGCTGCTTGGTTGTATTCCCTAAAAATAACAATGAACCTCCTTCACATGGGGACTTGATGACCAGGAACAGTGTTCAGCAAAGATGTCCTGCTCGGCGGAGTTAAATATATTGATGGTATGTTAACCCTTTATTTACTCCAACACGTGGATAATTATACCATATAGTGTCATTGCTGCACTTCACAACACTGGGTCCAATGCTCTATCTCTTGGCTTTATGTGCTTCCTCTATACCATAACAAAGAAAATAACGGTGTATATAGCGCTAAAAAGTGTTAAAGTTAAGTGATATCAGTGATTCTACACTACCAAAAATACATATAGTTAAGTGATATCAGTGATTCTACACTACCAAAAATACATATAACATAGGCTGCCAGGTGACACTAACCCCAAGAAACAGTTAGCAAAGAAACCAAACATATACAATACAGACCGGCGCCGTAATAGTCCAAAAGGTGAAGCAAAGTCCAATGATGACAATGTCTCTTTGACTTCTATCTGCAGAAGTATAGGGTTGCTCCAACTTTCTTAAAGATGTTACTCCACATGTGTATCAGGGAGAAAAACAAAGAAAATACATCATAGTGCAACACAGCTGATACTATCAGTTAAAGTATACAAAACAAAACACACAAACAAGACAAACACTACATATAACAAGTAAGGCTGACTATAATAAAATGAGAATTTATTTAACACATATATAAATGAGGCAGATGCGGGATCCGGTGTGTAAAAACCAGAATCCTACTTACAGGACTGCCACAGATCATACGCAGAGGTTTAGGATATATCTTGTCTTTGCTGCTGCTCCGTCGGAACACGTGACCTCCCAGGGGTTCCTTCCTTTGGCAACCGGAACTGCGTCACTCTCCGCGACACCGGAGCTTCCGGGGGCTCGAGCTCTCTCTTCCTCTGCAATTACCTCCGAATTCGCCTTTCTGGGAGCATCAAATGAGCACCAAAAAACTTCCTCTGCAAGTAGAATCTGTGTCCCACGACTTGCCAAGTATCTGCCACACTGCACAATAAAATCTACCAAACGGCCCAACGCGTTTCGTGCGCATGCGCACTTCTTCAGGGGGTACGTCACTAGGGGTTTGATTACCTTATATACCGACGGAATCAATGCTATTGGATATAGTAAACTCACATCAGCCTATACAGTTGATCTATCAATCAAGCCTAATGATCAGACAGCCTTACTAAACACACACTAAACATACAAGCACACTAAACAGATTACCTAACGACAATGTTATATACAGAAACTGAAATGTTAAATGCTCCATCAATAATACATTTGCCTCAACCGTAGATTCATAAGATGTGGCAATATCTGATCCTCACTCAAATTCATACTAATAAAGTGACCAAGTGCTGACATAAAATATTTTGTTAAAACATATACTATTATGATAAAATTAATAAATACTTATTTTAAAATATTACAAATTATTTTAAAAAGACTCCCAATTCAAAATCGATATTTAAACCATTTGGAGAGAGGGTCCTCAGCTCATAGATCCAATCAGCTTCACACCTACTGATCTGTTTGAGCTGATCACCCCCTCTCCAATTGGCCTGCACTGTCTCAATAGCTTGACATTTTAATCCAACTGGATTCTGGTTATGATGGACCAGAAAGTGATGTGATACACTATGTGTTATGAGACCTCTTTTAATGTTGTAAATGTGCTCATAGATTCTTCTCTGATATCGTCTCCCTGTACGGCCCACATATTGGAGCCCACAGGGGCACTGAAGCAAGTATATCACAAACTCCGTGTGACAGTTGATAAATGAAATTATGTTATAAATCCTTGAAGTCACATTTGATCTAAATGTTTTTGTAGTTTGACTAAATGAGCAAGCAGTGCATTTATTGCATTTAAAAAAACCCTTGCTTACATTTTTGGACCCTGGTTTAGGTTGTCCCAATGGACAACTGGGTGCCAGACGTGACTTTATGTTCGCCACTTTCGTAAAGATGATATTTGGTTTAGCTGGAAGACAATGTGCTAAAGTGTTGTCACACAACAGAATTGGCCAACGTTTATTCAGCACCTGGCGTATTTTTGGGGCCATTTCATTATACTGCGTGATAAATGCCAGATTACCATTATTTCCCTTGTCTTTTACATGTTTTTTATATTCCAAAAGACTTGCTCTATCTATTTGATCTACTTGGTTGGCAGCTTCTTCAAGTAATCTCTCTGGATATTTCCTAGCCTTAAATTTATCTTTCAGCTCATTCGCCTGAATTGCAAACTCCTCCTGATTGGAGCAATTGCGCTTCAGGCGAATGAGCTGTCCCTTTGGGATATTGCATATCCAGGACGGGTTGTGCTGGCTATCAGCCCTTAAATAATTGTTGGCCTGTACTGATTTAAAATATGTTTTAGTTTTAATTTTATTATTGGTATCTACAGATATATTCAGATCCAAAAATTCTATGTGTTGACTGTTACAATTAAATGTGAAGGACAAATCCCTATTGTTATTATTTAAATAGATGAAGAATAGATCTAACTGCTCCTGGCTACCTGACCACACAAAAAGGATGTCATCTATGAAACGGCGCCAGAGCACCAGATGAGCCCCAAATGGACAGTTGTTCCAGACATAGTCTTCTTCCCAACTGTCCATAAATAAGTTCGCGTAACTAGGGGCAAACCTGGTACCCATTGCCGTTCCACAGATCTGCAAATAAAATTGTGAATTGAATTGAAAATAATTATGGGTTAAAATAAACGTAATACTGTCTAATAAAAATGTTTTACGTGCTAATGGAATGGTGGAATCCAGTTCTAATCTGCGTGACACAGCTTGACAGCCCTTTCCATGGTTGATAGTCGTGTAAAGAGATGTTACATCCGCAGTTACCCATATGTACTCAGGCTGCCACTCCAGGTCCCTCAGGATCTGAAGAACGTGAGTCGTATCTCGCAGGTAGGACTTAACCTGTTGGACCAGAGGTTGCAAGTGATGATCTATAAATTGTGACAAATTAGAAGTGAGAGATGATATTCCTGAAATGATAGGCCTGCCAGGTGGACATCTAATATCTTTATGGATTTTGGGGATAAAATAAAATATAGGTGTACGTGCAAAGGGTGAAAGTATTTTTGGTAGTGTAGAATCACTGATATCACTTAACTATATGTATTTTTGGTGGTGTAGAATCACTGATATCACTTAACTTTAACACTTTTTAGCGCTATATACACCGTTATTTTCTTTGTTTTCCCAGTTTAGGTGTAGCAGCTTTAAACACACGCTACTATGAGCACTTTATTTTTCTCTAGAGCACGTAGGAATATAAATGTGGATCTTATTTTCCAAGACCCTGAATCGGTGCCAATAGTTGAGCCCAAAGAGGCTGACTTCCATCCAATTCTAGTCCAATTGGAAAAATCACTAATTGCAGAAAGTAAACAATGGTGGGAAGTTACCACTTTGAGTAAATACTTAGAAAACCATCGTATTCCACGTGGACTTAGAGTCCAAAAAGTACCTACAGTAGATACTCAAAATGTTCCATTCATGCAGGAATGGAACGATATTTTAGACAATTGTTCCTTTTCACTTATGAAATTACTAATACATCAGCGTAAAAAACACTCACTCAACTTGATGATGAGATTGACAACTTGAAAAGCAAGATTGATCCCTTTTTAAATAATGTAGAACTACAACAGATTGAACCCACAATAAAAAAGAGATTAGACCAAGTAGAACTGGAAATTGTGGGTACAAAACAGAGTAAGTTCTTTAGGGATAAGTCTGATTACGACACAGGTCATCAAATGACCTGGAATAAAAAAAGTAAAGAACATGGTGTTCAAAAAACAGAAGTCACAAATAAGAAAAGTGATTATCACCAGAGAACACAGCGTAGTCAGACAGAGAGAAGCTTTCGAACTCCTTATGATAAGAATAAAAACATAAGAGTGAATGGGTCAAAAAAACCACACCACTTACCCCTTTTGCCTATTCCCATCCCTATTCCGCCACCTCAAAGAGTGTTACCGCAACATGACACTAGTCAGTATTTAAAACAGATACATGCAAAAGAACTGTATGATGCACAATCGGTGGCTAAAAGTCAAGCAGTTTTGGCTAATAACAAATACCATGTTCTTTCTGAAATTGAGTCTGAAAGTGAGCCAGATAGTGTTTCTTTCACCCCACTACCGACTCAGGGAGCCAAAATGAGCTTTTCTTTTTTAGAGTGGAGAAAGGAAAGGGAACACATATTCCCACAGGTGGAGATAAAAACTCACACAAATCTCCAGCCTCTAGAAAATTACAAAAAAAGAAAAAATGCACCAGAGAAAGAAGGGGAGGTGTTAATATACATAAATTAAAAACTGGAAGTTCATATCAAAACATTTTTAATATTAGTCAACATCAACTTACCAGTATCGAAAAGAAAGTGTTAGGCAAAGGTCTTACCTTTGCACCCATTTGCGGACCAAACAGCTTCAATCTACATATAGATGTACATAAGTTTGCGCGCAAACTAGCACTTAAGAAGTATTTCTTGAAGGATCCCATTACTAGTCAAATGAATTCAAGGCCAAGTGAGGCAGAAACCAATTCAGAACAAACAAATTTTTTTAAAAAGAAATCCACTTTTTACCCTAAGTTCGCACAGGGCCATTTGGTAAACACATTTGTGGACATGGTAACTAAGGAATTAGAAAATACAAGCAGGACATACAAGATACAAAGAGATAACCTAGACCAACAAGAAAAGATTGCTTTACGCCAACTGGAAGATAATAAATTAATTGTAATAAAACCTGCTGACAAGGGGGGAGGTATAGTGGTGATGGACACCGAATATTATATTCAAGAAGCAATGAGATTGCTTGGTGACAACACCACCTACCTCCCCCTTGCAAGCAATCCCCTGGGCCAATACGACACATAATTTAAGGTACTGTTAAGTAGGGGCCTAGAAGGGGGAGCTATAAATGTCGATGAGTCAGAGTTTTTACTTTCACCCTTTGCACGTACACCTATATTTTATTTTATCCCCAAAATCCATAAAGATATTAGATGTCCACCTGGCAGGCCTATCATTTCAGGAATATCATCTCTCACTTCTAATTTGTCACAATTTATAGATCATCACTTGCAACCTCTGGTCAAACAGGTTAAGTCCTACCTGCGAGACACGACTCACGTTCTTCAGATCCTGAGGGACCTGGAGTGGCAGCCTGAGTACATATGGGTAACTGCGGATGTAACATCTCTTTACACGACTATCGACCATGGAAAGGGCTGTCAAGCTGTGTCACGCAGGTTAGAACTGGATTCCACCATTCCATTAGCACGTAAAACATTTTTATTAGACAGTATTAAGTTTATTTTAACCCTGTTAAATGTCCTTAAATTCGCTTTTTCTGTAGATTCACATCAGTATAACAGAATTCAGCATTCTTGTCGTTTGCACACAAAAACAAAACGTTTATTTTGAAAATAATTACTTACATACAAAAATAGTAAGAATGACGATGGTGATGTTTCAAATAGATTGATATTCTTAAGAATAGTTGCACATAGTAACCTTCTTTCAGTTAATATTCTATCCAGGTATTAACATGTCCTTTTCTCCTCTTCATGGTATTATCAATCTGGACTGGTCTTTCTTCCTCTGGCCTATCTTCTCTCCATCCTTCCTTCCTTCCTAAACTCACTAAGCTCACTGCTGTATTTATCCATAAAGACCCACCCAGTCAGCCATTTTAACCTTGAAGATGGTATATCCTAACATGGCATTTATCTACATTGCTGATGATATGAACTACCTCTCAACATATAAGGAGCTTCAAAGTTGCTGAACGTATAATTACTTCTGAATATAAAAGTCTTATGACAGCACTTTTCCTAGCTAGGACTTGTGCTGAAGCATTATTAACACACCAGCTGCTGTGACAGCTTCAAACTATTTAGGACTATAGCCTTTGACCTTTGTTCATTCTTGTTATTAGAATAGACTTCATATGTAATGAATACTAAGAGATAGACAAAAATGACCTTCAAGCTCATTCCAGTGTTAGAACAGTTTTCTTATTAGACACCATTTCAACAATTGTCCTTTAATCATTCATTCAGATGTGTGTGTATATGTTTAAACTTCTTTTAAGAAAAAGACAATTTCTTACAGCCCCTCTAATTTATATAAAAATATAAAAAAATCCCTGTACCAATCACACACCAGTTGTATCACATTCAAAGATTATAAGGACAATATGTCAAAAGATATCTCCTAAATCAAAGGATCATTATTGGAAGAGTTGGAGGTTTTTTGTAAATTTCTGTTCATCATTTTTTTCAAAATCTTCAGTCCATTGTTCCCAAGGGAACTCATTTACTTGAGATATATTAAATTGTAATGGAATCATATTTACATCTTTTGAGAGAATCTGTGACATATTCACTTGAATTCCATGTAAATATATTCCAATTGGACTTCCTCTAATACAATACAATCCTTTTAATAAAACCTCAGAATGTGTACACATAGGAAAGAAAGCTTTAACTATTTCTTTATCTGACATCACTTGTATACATACCCTGCCTTTTTCTACCAGAGTGACAAGATCGTGAAATGTTTTTACTGTCTCAATACAAAGTAAGCATGAACGATAAATAATCTTGACCTGGCGTAATAAACAAAGTATTTTAGAATAAAAATGTAAACAAGCGTAAAAAATCTATCCGTTAAGTCTTGCTATAATTGTGTAAAAAATAAAAATCTGGATATTGGAGACTATAAAATAATAACTGAATATTACTACCACTATTTCTAGTACTGTTATAGGAAATAAAACTCTTTCTTTTCCCAATATGGACTTTTAAAGAAAAAATAATAATACTTGTACACACTGTACATCGCACCCATAAATCTGTATAATTTTGAACCAATAACAATTCTTCTAGCAAACTTTGTTGTACTCCTAGAGATGTAATTCCCCGTTGTACTTTTTCAGTATTGATTATTTCTTTCAATAGTCCGAGTAGTAATAAATATAATAAAAATAGTCATTTTGTTCTTTTTCCTAAAAAATGAAAAAATATTCAGTCCCATCGGTGATGACTCTTGTTGATTTTCCTCATTCTTCTTGATCCCGATCATCCAATCTGATTCTTTATTCATCACATAATTACATAAGACCTGTAAAAATACAGCAGTATCATTATATTGGTAAATATATTTAACCTTAGTCCATCTGGACCATACACTTACAATCAACATATTACGTACATAAATCACAAACATAACCTTTATCATAATGTCAATTATATCATTAGACCCTTCTCAATTTGTTTGTTTACCAAAGAACTTTTTCATTAAAAAAATGATCATAATTGTCATCTACTTCACTTCCCCCCCTTTTAAAATTTTGGAAATACAGAAGACCTATTTTAATTCCTAAATTTTAAATCCTATTCTACCAACTGATTATGGATGATACTTTAAATCTTTATTTAATCCCTAAAATTTCACATGTAAACTTTCATCACTAAACCTGTGAAATGAGAACCCCTATCTGACTCAATAATGTGTGGAAAACCCCATCTGGAAAAAACATGATTCCAAAAAACTCGTGCTGTAGTAATTGCATCATTTTGCTTGACCAGAATGCTCTCAACCCATTTTGAAAAGACAGCTCTCGTAATCCAAGCATATTTTAACCCATTCTTCCCTGAGGGTAAGGAACCATTGTGATCAATTTGCCATGTGGACCCTGGGCCATCTGCTGGTGCAATACATTGAAAAGGTATTTTTTGTCTTTTGAGCCTAGGATTTCCTTTTAAACTTTCCAAAAGTGTCTCTTGTCCTACGTGACCCAAACTTTCATGATTGTAACAAGTACTAAATACCTTTAGGTGTTTTGGGACTATGAGACGCAGTTCCCCATTCTGGTCATGATTTATGGCCTTTTCCTCGAGGAAACAAGAAGGCCTTAAATCAACCCGGGAAATAGCAATGGACGTATCCTTTGCCTGTTTCTCTGTAAAGGAAAGGAGCTGCGTATCTTTGTGTCTGACTGTCACTGTGACACTAGTCTCTGTAAGCACTACATTCTGTTCTGTTAAAAACTCTTCCTTAGCCAAGGAATCAACTGTTGCATTTCCTTCAGTGAGAAAATCCTGTCCTGTTTTTTGTGTTATTTGGAAATCTTTCTTAAGTGTTGGAATGATATCTGCAACTGAACCCATTGTTTCTTCTGGCAATCTGTACTGACATTGAGATGGAACATCCTGTCCCTTCATATTAACCATCTCATCTTGAAATCTGCCACAATCATTTTTTTCCTGTGCCCACAATTTTGGAAAAATTTGCACAATCTGCTTGAGACAAAAATTATCACTGATTTCAGGTAATTGAAACTCACTGGTGACCATTTCAATTGGACAAACACTTCTCTCGTTACCATATTCAGAAGGATTAATTAACACAGGCTTTCTTCCTTTAGAATTTTTCCAAATTGCCTTATTGCCTAAATCCACAATATTACAAAGAGATGTTCCTGACAACATTGGTAACTTTTCTTTTGTTACACTTAACTGTGCCCCGGTATCTATTAAAAACTCTGTATCAAACCCCCCTAAGGTTCCTTCTTTATCCAAAGTTACTGGAGTTAATACTTCAAGAGGACGTGGTTTCAGATAGTCTAGTCAGGATGAATTAACTCTTTCGTCTTTGTGAGTTATGTTACAAACCTGTTTGTGTGTGAGATCATTAGTGTCTGTGTAACTAGCCATAATTTCTGTAATCTGTTTTACAAGGAGAGTATCCCGTGTTTGCTTAGGAGCTGTGGGCTGAACAACATTCTCTTTCCGCAAACTTTTTTGTAGATCTAAGAATTTGTCACAGTTTCTTCTATAATGCCCTACTTCTCCGCAATGAAAACATTTTAAACCTTGCAGCTGCAAAGGCTTGTCTGTTCTGCAGTTGTCACTCCTGTCACTCTGACTGTTCCAAGAGCTTTTACCCCTTTGAGTGTCATGAAAGGCATTTCTATCATTAACAATTTCTGAGATTTTAAGTCTGGGATTATTCTGCAAAAGCTGACGTCTAATATTATCAATAAAAAGAGCAGCAACTTCTAATGATTCTTTCTCAGAAGCAATTGCTAATGTTACTGGATCTAAAAATGTAATTTTTTTTTACAAATGCTCTAATCATTTTCTCTTCAGAATCTTGATCAGAAAACAGTAATTTGTATGCAGTCTGGAATTTTAACATAAACTCAAAAGTATCCTCTGTAATTTTGGGTTTAAGATCTTTCAAAATATCAACGGTAATGACTTGTTGGCCAGTGGAGATCTGAATTAATTGAGAAAGCCTGTCAATGCAAGACCCTTGTTTAAAATCACCATTCTCATCCGCTTGAGGCATGCTAACAGGCATTTTTAACCTTCGACTCATGTGAGTTGGTAACCAAAGTTTGTAAATCTTATTTCTTTGTTCCTCAGTCAAATTAAATCGATCTGTATAAGATTCAAAAATGTCTGCATTATGAAATGCATCCAGGTGATTTTTATAATCAGGTATATCTTTTAATACCTTCATTAAATGATCGTGAATCTTTAAATTCAGTGTGGCTGCTTTGTCATGGAACTTTTTCCTTGTCAGTTCTGTGCTGCTTATGTCAGTCACATCTACGTCTGCACTAGAACTAGGAATAAAAGACGCCCCTTGAGTATCTTTCTTCTTTTTGTCTTTACCAGCAGCGCATGCAAATTTGATATTAGATGTTTCAATTAGTTTTTCTAACTCATATATGCGTTTATATAAAATGTTACAATTTGAACATTGATCAGTTTTTACAACTTCGATTTTATGCGATTTCTCATCATTGAAAACCATCAAATTAAACACTTTGATCATTTTCATGACATTTCTTAATTTTTTCTTATCTTTATGCATAGTTAGTATTTTCTTATCTATTCTCTCATTTTCTATTTTCACCTGATTCCAAAGAGAATACCATAATTCAGCATCAGTAGATGTATGAGGTAACACATTTAACATCATATTACTGTCATTTGCATATGAATTAATAAATTCCATTACTTACGTTTTGTTAAGTATTTTCTTTCACCGAAAACTTGTGCTGCAAAAACTCGAATTGTTCCCCCACAAACGTCGCAACGTTTCTTTGAAGAAATTCCACGCTATTCCATTCAGCGCATACAAATGCTCCAGACAATGCTCCCTGCACGTCCCGCAAATGTACCTTCTTCCTTGGGAAACTTGACCAGACAAAGGCAACCCCCGAACAGTTCGTCTCCCTCTAGGAGATTCGTGAAACGTGGTTCTCTGTCTCTGATCTGTTAATCAACTGTAGTCAAATCTACCAAAAACTTGACACTTCTTTTTTTCTTCGGTTCGTTTCAATTTTTTCTCAAATCTTGGATCCAGGATGTATCGACCACACCCCCTCTAATCCAAATGTGACGAAAAAACTGAATGAAGGCTGGCTCGCCAATGTTAAATGTCCTTAAATTCGCTTTTTCTGTAGATTCACATCAGTATAACAGAATTCAGCATTCTTGTCGTTTGCACACAAAAACAAAACGTTTATTTTGAAAATAATTACTTACATACAAAAATAGTAAGAATGACGATGGTGATGTTTCAAATAGATTGATATTCTTAAGAATAGTTGCACATAGTAACCTTCTTTCAGTTAATATTCTATCCAGGTATTAACATGTCCTTTTCTCCTCTTCATGGTATTATCAATCTGGACTGGTCTTTCTTCCTCTGGCCTATCTTCTCTCCATCCTTCCTTCCTTCCTAAACTCACTAAGCTCACTGCTGTATTTATCCATAAAGACCCACCCAGTCAACCATTTTAACCTTGAAGATGGTATATCCTAACATGGCATTTATCTACATTGCTGATGATATGAACTACCTCTCAACATATAAGGAGCTTCAAAGTTGCTGAACGTATAATTACTTCTGAATATAAAAGTCTTATGACAGCACTTTTCCTAGCTAGGACTTGTGCTGAAGCATTATTAACACACCAGCTGCTGTGACAGCTTCAAACTATTTAGGACTATAGCCTTTGACCTTTGTTCATTCTTGTTATTAGAATAGACTTCATATGTAATGAATACTAAGAGATAGACAAAAATGACCTTCAAGCTCATTCCAGTGTTAGAACAGTTTTCTTATTAGACACCATTTCAACAATTGTCCTTTAATCATTCATTCAGTTGTGTGTGTATATGTTTAAACTTCTTTTAAGAAAAAGACAATTTCTTACAAACCCATAATTATTTTCAATTCAATTCACAATTTTATTTGCAGATCTGTGGAACGGCAATGGGTACCAGGTTTGCCCCTAGTTACGCGAACTTATTTATGGACAGTTGGGAAGAAGACTGTCTGGAACAACTGTCCATTTGGGGCTCATCTGGTGCTCTGGCGCCGTTTCATAGATGACATCCTTTTTGTGTGGTCAGGCAGCCAGGAGCAGTTAGATCTCTTCTTCATCTATTTAAATAATAACAATAGGGATTTGTCCTTCACATTTAATTGTAACAGTCAACACATAGAATTTTTGGATCTGAATATATCTGTAGATACCAATAATAAAATTGAAACTAAAACATATTTTAAATCAGTACAGGCCAACAATTATTTAAGGGCCGATAGCCAGCACAACCCGTCCTGGATACGCAATATCCCAAAGGGACAGCTCATTCGCCTGAAGCGCAATTGCTCCAATCAGGAGAAGTTTGCAATTCAGGCGAATGCGCTGAAAGATAAATTTAAGGCCCTGTGGGCTCCAATATGTGGGCCGTACAGGGAGACGATATCAGAGAAGAATCTATGAGCACATTTACAACATTAAAAGAGGTCTCATAACACATAGTGTATCACATCACTTTCTGGTCCATCATAACCAGAATCCAGTTGGATTAAAATGTCAAGCTATTGAGACAGTGCAGGCCAATTGGAGAGGGGGTGATCAGCTCAAACAGATCAGTAGGTGTGAAGCTGATTGGATCTATGAGCTGAGGACCCTCTCTCCAAATGGTTTAAATATCGATTTTGAATTGGGAGTCTTTTTAAAATAATTTGTAATATTTTAAAATAAGTATTTATTAATTTTATCATAATAGTATATGTTTTAACAAAATATTTTATGTCAGCACTTGGTCACTTTATTAGTATGAATTTGAGTGAGGATCAGATATTGCCACATCTTATGAATCTACGGTTGAGGCAAATGTATTATTGATGGAGCATTTAACATTTCAGTTTCTGTATATAACATTGTCGTTAGGTAATCTGTTTAGTGTGCTTGTATGTTTAGTGTGTGTTTAGTAAGGCTGTCTGATCATTAGGCTTGATTGATAGATCAACTGTATAGGCTGATGTGAGTTTACTATATCCAATAGCATTGATTCCGTCGGTATATAAGGTAATCAAACCCCTAGTGACGTACCCCCTGAAGAAGTGCGCATGCGCACGAAACGCGTTGGGCCGTTTGGTAGATTTTATTGTGCAGTGTGGCAGATACTTGGCAAAACGTGGGACACAGATTCTACTTGCAGAGGACGTTTTTGGTGCTCATTTGATGCTCCCAGAAAGGCGAATTCGGAGGTAATTGCAGAGGAAGAGAGAGCTCGAGCCCCCGGAAGCTCCGGTGTCGCGGAGAGTGACGCAGTTCCGGTTGCCAAAGGAAGGAACCCCTGGGAGGTCACGTGTTCTGACGGAGCAGCAGCAAAGACAAGATATATCCTAAACCTCTGCGTATGATCTGTGGCAGTCCTGTAAGTAGGATTCTGGTTTTTACACACCGGATCCCGCATCTGCCTCATTTATATATGTGTTAAATAAATTCTCATTTTATTATAGTCAGCCTTACTTGTTATATGTAGTGTTTGTCTTGTTTGTGTGTTTTGTTTTGTATACTTTAACTGATAGTATCAGCTTTGTTGCACTATGATGTGTTTTCTTTGTTTTTCTCCCTGATACACATGTGGAGTAACATCTTTAAGAAAGTTTGAGCATCCCTATACTTCTGCAGATAGAAGTCAAAGAGACATTGTCATCATTGGACTTTGCTTCACCTTTTGGACTATTACGGCGCCGGTCTGTATTGTATATGCTTCCTCTATACCATGATATGTAGATATAAACTATTCAAGTGATATCGAGTCTGAAATGGATTGAGCACTGCTATTGGGACTTGTGCCCCAAACCACCTACTTAATTATAAAGAACCCTATATGCAATTACTTCTTGACCCCATGGATGATTATAAAACATTGTTAAACACCTTGTTAAAGGCATGGAACGAGGCATTATATTAAACTCAGAATTTGTTTTTATGTGTGTTTATTTTCCAATGAAACCAACATATTACTGTACATCTTATTAAAGACATAAAAATCTAAAGTGTCCACCAGGGAGGCCTATTCTCAATATTATAGGTTCTTTGTTTGAGAAATCTATATATAGTGCCTATTTTCTAAAACCATTGGTCTTTAAATTACCTTTTTTAAATGTCTTATAATTTATTAAGAATTATGCATGACGGAATGATCTTCTATGGCTAAGTAAAGATGTAAAGGTCTTATATTTTTCTATTCCACATGATAGAGACTTTGAGGCAGTGGAATTTGTTTTTAAAAGAATTAGCATTTAGCATTGGCTTAACAATATGTTATTGAAAATTCCACGGAAATTATGTTAACAGACAATCTTATTTGTCTGAAATTTTTACTTGAAATTATCAGGAACAGCTATGGGTAGTACTTTTGCCCCATTATATGCAGATGTATTTTTGGGCATTTGGGAAAACAAATGATTTTTTTCAAAGGATAATCCTTTTTGGGATCGGATCAGTGTGTGGAGGTGCTTTATCAATGATGATATTATTGTAATTTGAAAGGGTTCAGTTAATTCATTATTTGTTATTTTGGAATTATATTAGTTATAATAAATATAATTTGGGTTTCACACACAGATTCGATCACATGAGGATTTCATTTCTGAATATTGTCCTGTATGTGGATGAGAAAAAGAAAGTACAATCAACTCTACATAGAAAGCCAACAGCTGGTAACTGTTGTGGATAATATACCCTTTGGAGAATATCTTAGATTGAGACACACTGCTTGACAATACAGATTTGTTTAAACAAAGTTACATTCTAAAGAAAATATTTCTACAAAGAGCTTATCATGAAATTGCTCTTGTAAAGGCTCACTATAGAAACTGAAAAAAAAATGATTGGTTCCAAACACAAAAAAGAAAATCGGTGATAAATATTATAACAGCTTTTATTACATGATTTCGCACAGCTTCAAGTGAAGTAAAAAAAAACATGGCAAAATTGGGTAATTCTGAGATGTAATCCATTATCGAGAGATAAAATGCCTAATACCTCAAAATCTATTTTCAGAGACGTGTTAAGACTGCATCTTGTACTGAAAACTTTATTATCAATTCTTTTGTAAACTGTCAATCAAAATATGTAGTATTTAAGGTGAAGTTTAAGTGTGGTATGAAATATGTAGGAAAAAGAGATACCGGCGCCCACTGAGTCCAAAATAGATGGAAGTCCAGTTGAAATAGTTCCAATCCCAAGATGATCTACAGTCACTAAATCCTTAGGTGCTCCGTTAGGACTTCATGCAGGGGAAGTGGAACATGGAATGAAAGAAGAGATAAATTTAGTGCAACACAGCTATACAGATTACACAGACATATAAATGCAAACTGGCTGCCACATGGGGACAAGACAAACAGACACAACTAGACAAACAACAGTAAAGCAAAGCTATTGATAAAAGTTAATTTATTATAACTAAAGAATGATAAGATAGGACAAGATGCTGATGTGCCGCTCTGGTGGGTTAAAATCTAGATAACACTCACAGGACGGCAGATGTAAAATCTCATTAGACCAATGTGAGCTGGTAACCACGTGTAGGGGGTTCGCAGGGTATTCAGGATGCCATGCACTCCTTCCGTTTCTCCTTGCTGGCAATGATCGGAAGTGACGTCTCCGTCGTGCCGAAACCGGAAATGATGTCGCCGGATATGACGTCACGGACTGGCAATCTCCAGTGAAGCCTCAGGAAGACGGCAATCCACACCTCCTTGCCCTTCTCTCGCTCAAACAAAGCGATTGTACTGCTTGTAGCACTATTCAGCAAATGTGTCCAAAATAGAAATAAAATAGCCCCTAAATAGGGCTATTTTATTTCTATTTTGGACACATTTGCTGAATAGTACTACAAGCAGTACAATCGCTGAGTGCCTTTGTTTGAGCGAGAGAAGGGCAAGGAGGTGTGGATTGCCATCTTCCTGAGGCTTCACTGGAGATTGCCAGCAAGGAGAAACGGAAGGAGTGCACGGCATCCTGAATACCCTGCGAACCCCTTACACGTGGTTACCAGCTCACATTGGTCTAATGCGATTTTACATCTGCCGTCCTGTGAGTGTTATCTAGATTTTAACCCACCGGAGCGGCACATCAGCATCTTGTCTTATCTTATCATTCTTTAGTTATAATAAATTAACTTTTATCAATAGCTTTGCTTTACTGTTGTTTGTCTAGTTGTGTCTGTTTGTATTGTCCCCATGTGGCAGCCAGTTTGCATTTATATGTCTGTGTAATCTGTATAGCTGTGTTGCACTAAATTTCTCTCTTCTTTCATTCCATGTTCCACTTCCCTGCATGAAGTCCTAACATAGCTCCTAAGGATTTAGTGACTGTAGATCATCTTGGGATTGGGACTATTTCAACTGGACTTCCATCTATTTTGGACTCAGTGGGTGCCGGTATATCTTTTTGTTTATGCTGTCTTATCTGATTGTACCATCAGTTTTCCACCAGGCTGCCTTCCTACCAATTAGGGCTCCCCCGCATAGCAGGGTTTACTGTATACATTCCCATTAGCGCTTTTTTGCATCAAATTTCCTTTTTTTTTTTATGAAATATGTAGGATTACCCATGCAATGTTTTAAACAATTAATTTAAGAGTATACAGTATGTACTGTATGCAGTTGACAAAAATAATGTATCCTATTCTTCAGCTGCTCATGTTGGGGAAAAACTCAAAGGTGAGACAAAGGTTTTATAATTTACAGCAAAATATTTGGTTGAAATTGGACCGAGTGGAGGCGACAGATTGAAAAAAAACCTCTTACAAAGAAAGCGCATTGGACAATAATCTTGCATGTTTAAAACGAAACCTTCCTGCCTTTTATAATAAAGGATTACTTTGTGGTGGGAATAAAGTGGTTGTGTTAATTAATTTGTCATTGATGCACACTCTTATTGTTGCCCAGATGAAGTCGCAGTAGGCGACGAAACGGACGTCACGTCGGGTTTTTAATGCTATGGTGTATATTAGTGTTCCAATATGAAGCTGTCCTAGTGTTATATACCTTCAGTAAGGATCATTACACGGGTTCTGTGCAATCGTGCCGGTCTCCAGACTCATGATAATATCTCACGAGCGGCAACATCCACGTGACAATTTCAAGTCGCGCATTTCAACAAATGGTATACCGCCCAAGCATAACATGATATAACTATCAATCCAGTTATTCACGAAAGTCTGGGTAACTAAAAGATCATGGGTACAAGCACAGTAGCTGCCCTGATGTTACAGCAGTAACATCGTTTTGAATATATGAACAGCTAACATCTGCTGGTGTCTCAGCTGGCTTTATCAAACTACTAATAGCTGGCTTAGTCCCAAACCACACTGTCTATCAGGGACCCACTCACCAATATAAAAGCATATCACACAAGGCTAAAATATTGGATCCAACACTGTATACAAATACATTTCCAGCTACACTGGATATAAACGTCTGCCATATGAAGCACCTATATGTACATTCATCAATAATAAAAAACTGATAGTAGTATGATATAGTCACTGTCTACTGTTTGTGACACACAGTGTTACCCTTCATGCACTTACCCACCCACACATATGTGGAGTCTGACTACTAGTCATTGCGCAGAGACTCTATTTAAGAGTATATTTTGACTGAACTTGCGTAGTTAAGTGGGTGAAGTTTTAGTACATTTTCACTGTGTACAATAAAAAGTGCAACTATCAATAGGGTAACCTTTTGATTCCAGATACATGGATTAACTGGATATAATCTATATAGATTGGACATACATACCTATATTTCCTTCCATCTATGTGGAACTACTATTTTTATGAACGTACAACTAAATTGGTCACTATAGCCTTGGATGCAGTGTGTATACACGTGACTATCAACACCACGTCTATTACAGTTAGGTGTTCATGAGCAAGCATATATACATTACAGGGCATCACTGTACTCTAGGACTAACTGTACTACCATTACATTAGTCATAATTTCCCCTGCTAGAGATCCTGCGTGTCCATTTTAAATACGAAGTGGAGGGATGTAGCAGGCATTTCTATACGAAGCAACACTCCTAGATTTATCTCCTCTTATAAACTTAGGGTTAATACACAGGTATATTAATATCTCACCCAGGGAAATATCAAAGAGGAGTTTATTCTGTAAAGGGTGAAATTGCAAGAGTTACAGGTGCACTATCCCCGTATATACCTCCTTGTCTGACATAGAGCCTCGAAGCGGGTATTGGCATTATAGAGGCACTAGGAACTTCATGGTTTTAAAGTTTTTTAACTAGTGATTTAATAAACTTATATATGTTGTATGTTTTTGCGCACTAAAGGACCATGATTTAATACAACTCAGGTCTGTGGTGCACCCTAGTGGGGATCTTTTTGTGTGCTCTTTACACACGTATCCATTTTGTCTATGTATTTATCCCTGGCAGCACGCGACTGAAATCATTCATTAAACATAAGGGTTTGAGCGAGGCATCTCTATCTTTCATCTTCAGATACCCCCTGCTGTCAGAGATACTGAACATAGAGCTGTAGGGGCCGTATTTGTAAGAGATCACGGAGCCGTTGTCGTTGGCTCTTCTGTATTCTACGCAGTATTCCACAATATCCACACAGTACCAAACTTTTATACATAACCTCCCCCCCACACACCCTTCCTTTGAATGCTTTTTAACTCTAAACTTCTCATAACACTGATGCACCAACCCTGCTGGGGTCTTCTGAAGTACGGAGATGAAAAATCCCTCAGCTCATTCACCCTTAACAATTTGCATGTTAAAGGATTGATTACCGGGCTGACAGAAAAAGTTTCCTGTCTTCACATTTAAAACCAGCACTGAAACACATTTTAATCTTTATATGTGGTTTCTACCTTTATAAACAATATGAAACAAATATGTATGTGCGTGGTTTACAGCAATTGTAGAGTGAACACAGGATATTCAGGAGCAGCAGACAGCAGTTGGGAGTTGTTGGTGGCTATTTGCCCTGTTACACCATTGCGGTGCAAGTTTCTATGAGGAGGACTGAGACAGCTAGCCGGAGGAACTCTCGCGAGAAGGAGTGACGTCATTGCGTCGCCACGTGTCACAGGATGGCCACGGAAGACGGGAGCAACCGGAGGAGCAGAGGAGTCTACATACGGCTGGGAATTACATCAACAGAAGGGAGAAACTGAACACTGTACAGTGGCGGCAGATCTTATTCTAACTCGGCCGGAACCGCAAGCCGCGTCCAGACGCGGCTGGGTCCTGCTGCGTGCCGCGCATCACTGATGCGCGGTCACGCGTGCCAGGGAGTGTGCGCGCGTGGCGCGCATGCCCAGAGTTCACCCGAAGGTGGTGGCGGGGAAAGGGGGGATGTGGGAGCAGAGGGGAGCCCCGGGGGACCCGGAGAAGAGGGGCAGAGCAGAGCCAGAGGATGTCACGGGCGCGGGTAATATGCGGCAAATGCAGCTGTCGTGCCGCCAAATTTGGCACCAAGCCGCGGGCCAAAACGGGCAAAAGTTAGAATAAAGCTGGTCGCAGCAGTATACCCCAAAGTACCGTGAGTACTGCTAGCACATTAGGTGCAGATAGAGAGACCCAAGGGGGTCTGTACGAACTGAGTTTATTTTCCAACTAAGGAGACTTTGGGCAGTACTTAAAGTGCAGGCATAAAGTGTTTCTCTATTGACTGCATCCGGCCAAATTTCCTAAGTGGTCACTAACACATAAAGGAAAACTTCAAGGACTGTTGAGAAAATCTGCAGAGTGTTATTAAACCCTGATGAGTGTGAGATACTCTGAATTCTCAAACGTTTTATGATAATTCACAAAGTGTGAGTTTTTTACTTGTTGTCATTTTACCATTAATTTTTATTAAACTGTGTTACACTATTTTTGTGTTTTACTTCTCTTCCTGCATGTGATATTACGCACGAGATCACGCTTGCTGCGGATTACAAGCTGCTAGATGTTCCAGATTCTTCATAACTGTTCCAGATCCCAGAGTGGATACAAGGCCTGAATATATCTTACATGCTGTGAGTGCATATCGTACCTTCTGGTGGTTAAATTGTTAGAATGTATTACCCTATGTTTGTCTTTCTTGTCTCCACTTGCGCCTAGGTCATTCTTTTTGGAAAATATGTATGTGTGTCATATTTTTTCAGCTACCTGGGATCCAAAAATTAGATTGCTAGCTGACTCCTAGCGCATGTTAGCCACTTACAGGGTAATTGGATGGGCTGTGATGTGGTCTGCGGTTTAACCTAGTTCCCACGCCAATACGTTCAGCTTAAGTGGCTAATGAGACCGGTGGATACATTTTGACAGAAAACCACTTCAGCTAGACCGCAAACCACTTATCCAATTGACTTTGCGGTTTAGAGGTCTACGGGTTAGGAAGTGATACCTATACTTCAAAGCAGCCACACAGGTATAGACATGCTTCTTCACTTAGCGCTTGGTTAAGCGCTAGACGCTCCCCCTTAGAGATGGCACATTTTCATTCATTCATTTCTACATCAGATAGTGGCTAATCTGCAAAATAGGCACAATACAGGTAGTGTAGGGGAAAACATTTGATGACAATACAGTTTAACCCCTTCAGTCCCAACAGGGATTAGGGTTAACCATCCGGGCATAACACCTTTACTATTGGCCTGGTTAACCCCCTCCTGCCACAGTCATCACATCCTCTTCAAGGGCACGCAGGTACACGTATTCTGCAGAAGGAGGGGGTGAGCGTGGGAGGGGCCAGATCCTTCTCCTGCGTCAGACATACAGGTACAGGGTCAGGGACTCCAAGCAAAGAATAGATCCCCGTGGTGTTCCTCTCCAAACGCCTATCCATATTCAACATGGCCTCCAAAAGAAGATCAATCTTTTGCGCCGTAGAGTTGAAAGGAATTTCGACAAAACTTAAAATATTCAGCATGCGGGTGAACGTGAAATGGGTGCAGGAGTAGGTGACCTGGGGTTCCCAGGAGAGCAGCGTCATGGATGGGTGCAGGAGCAGGTGACTTGGGGGTTCCAAGGAGAGCAGCGTCGTGGATGGGTGAAGAAGCAGGTGACTTGGGGGTTCCCGGTAGAGCAGCGTCGTGGATGGGTGATGGAACAGGTGAGATGGGGGTTCCCAGGAGAGCAGCGTCGTGGATGGGTGGCTGCCATTTGTTTTGCTGTGTGTGCATTCCAGCAAATTTCTTCCTGACAATATGGCATAGGCTTGTTAGCCTTTGGAGTCTTCAGAATGTTTTCTTTATTCTCAAAAAGTTTGTTAGGTAGCACTCCACAAACAACTAAATGTATAAATATAAACTGTAGATAAATTAGTGCACAGAGGCAGGGGGACCTCTGACAGCCCGATACACACACACACACACACACACACACACACACACACACACACACACACACACACACACACACACACACACACACACACACACACACACACACACACACACACACTATATTATCCAGACCCACAGCAATTTGAGTCTCTGTGGGAAAATGGTTAATTTGCTCTGTGGAACATTCAATACAGAAAATGTCACGCATGTAACATAGAAGATACGTGCTCTCAGCCGAGTGCAAAGTTAGATAGCCTATATACTGCACAAATGAATATCAAAAGTGTTCAATGTCCAAAAGAATATTCACAGCAATGTTAGGTAGCATAGTTACGTGACTTCATAATCCAGATGTCCTGCCTAGCACCACCACTCCAAACATGGGGTTGCTAGGCAGGACCCCTGGGTCTGGATAATATATCTGCTTTTAAGAGGCGGAATCTTTATGCTTGATGAGGAAGTATTTTCTATACTGGCTTATCACTCTATGTCCTTGGGGACTTATTCTATTAAAGCTGCGGCCGCCTTTACCCTAGTGCAGCCGTAGCGGCACAACTCTGATAATCGCGGGCAGATGCAGTATGGTTTCTTTTCCATAGTGTATTGCGTCATTTTAGCACTCGTAATATTAGCATTTTATTAGCACTGTCTGCAATATTGCAATACCGTCTAAAAACTCAGGGGGGCATTCGCGAGCTGTTGTCTTGGAAGTCTAATACTTTAGCAGTTCAACCTACGTCAGTACACAGTCTGCATGTGCGCGCGCAGTAATTAAAAAATTGCATATTTATACATGCATTTGCAGTGCTGTATGTCTCATTTGAAAATTGTTGAAACGCATAGGCGTGTCGAGTACTGTAACAGTATCACATTTCAGCATATACAGTGCTCTCCCCTCACTCGCCCCCGCACACACAGGATAATTTACTGCACTGCAGTATTTCAACTTCTTACTGTAACTTATCTACAGTACAGTACACCTCTCCCACACCATTCCTTTGAATGTGTGTCTTTCTGGTTTCAATCACATTCCTGCTTGATAGCTGATGATTACTGCTCATGCATCTGTAAGTACACCACTGCTTGCTTGAGAATATCAAGAGTGTGACCAAAAAAACTATATATTTTTTTTCTCCTCATTTTTTATTTTTATTTTCTCCACAAGCCTGCCTAAACCATCTTGATATTACGATATTCAATCTGTGCTGTAGCTTTTGACTGCGACACTGTGTGCGTTTGACTGCACATGGTTGATTTGTGTGCTTTTTATGTATTTGGGGGTGTAGGGATCAAATTATTATGATGACCTGCCTTTTGAAAATATGCCATTTCTTTGAACTGCAGTACAGCTAATCCTTTATGCAGCTGTACCCTGTACCCCCCTCCCCCACGCACACACACACAAGGCTCGCTCAAGGATTTGAACCTCTTATCGACAGACACCTCTCCAGAGCCATTCCATTTCTAAAGCTTGCCATTTTTTAATCGTCCGTCCCTAGCCGAGCATCACCTCTCTGCACCTGCGTGCCTAATTTTCCTATTGTTGCCTTAGAGTCACCTCTCTGTAATCCTCTTTGGGAAGGGAGCTAGGTGATGATTACTGCGCATGACACACCCAACCGCCCCCCCAACCCTTTGAGGCTTTGTTTACGGTAACGCTTTTGATAATCCCTTCTCGAATTTGATATGTAAATCTGATTTGCACAGCACTGTGAAATTGAGAGTTAAAAAATCCATTATCTGATTCATGTTGTTGATGCAGTAAATTTCCACTTTTTGTCATTCTTTCTTTTTCTTTGGTATAGGTGTGTGTGTGTGTGTGGGGGGGGGGGGGTGGTTGTCAATGATTATGGTTATCATGAATGTAAAGAAATATTTATTTTATCAGGAACAAAAATACAAATATAAAAATAATCATGAATAATACAAAATGCAATCTTTATTCAGTTCTTCCGTCAGATGAAAATTGAGGGCTGGTGGATAATTTAACATAAACATCAATGAACATTGATAATAATATTAATTAATAATATATAATATATAATAATATATATAATAATATAATTTTTTCCGTCTTTATCTTCTTCCTCATTCTGTGTACAGTACAGTAGTTCATTGAGAGAGGAGAGGTTTTGTGTACATCATGACTGCAGTTTAGATACTGTACACTTAACTGTACAAACAGTTCACAAACTTTACACGATACCCCTAATGTGGTCACGAGGCCATACCCTCTTCTCCCAGGTCATGTCTTGTGGTAACTTATTTTCTGCAGAAGCATTCACCTCAATTTTCCACCTGCAGAAAATGGTCCCACACCCTTTTTTATGTTAGGGTATTGTGAGATTATTATAAAGAGAGGTTGCTCCGAGTTTGTATAAGATAAGGTTGTTGTTTATTGTAATACAACAAAATAACAAGAAAACATGATAAGCAAAATAGCAAAAATAAGCTAAAAATCCATATCTGCCTATGCAGAGATTATTTACTTTGTATGCCTGTCATATTCACGAACCCAAAGGTATTATGATAAAGTATGTCACGCCAGTCTCAGTAGGTCTCATCTCAATGTGGCTTGCCACTCGGTTCTAATTTAACATGGCGCTATGCTAACCTTTTATTGTCCGTTTATCGTTCGTGTCGTACGTGGTGTACGTGTGGAAATAACTTCTGACTTACTGGCATTGCAGGATGCCTGCAGTTCAACTATAGTAACTTCTTCTTTCTGCTAAATACCAGCCTCTTAGCGACATATTTTACAATAATACATCCTGGCTATTTCCTGGCATATCAAAGAAATTCTATCTGCAAATTTCTGGTAACTGGTATTATTCCCAAAGCAAGAAAAAGTAGTTAATATTTTGACAGTATGCCCTAAGCTGTACTAAGACATATAATTATACTATATATGTACCTTATGCTACCTGTAACCTATAACAATTATGCAATATATGTACCTTATGCTACCTGTAATCCATAACACCCCCTCCCCTCTCCCCCAGTCCATCCTTTTTTTCTGAAAAGACAAGAAAACAAAAAAATTAGTGCAGTTATGTGCATACTGTATTATGGCATTGTGTGCTGTATAGTACTGTCAAACGAGTCTATACTGGAACTACTGTATACTGTGACTACTGTTAAATACTTTTGCAACCAGATGGCTGGTGCTGCTCTCTCTGGAAAGAAAAAAATTGAGCAGTTAGGTGCATACTGTATTATGGCAATGTGTACTGTATTGCTACACCATGCAGTTAGTACTGTCAAACTAGTCTATACTGGAACTACTGTATACTGTGACAACTGTTAAAAACTTTGTTACCAGATGGCTGGTGCTGCTCCCTCAGGGAAAATTTTTTTTTGTGCCATACTTACCTGTATCATACTGTACTTACAATACTACAGTACAGTACTATACCATACCACCTTCCTGATGCTTGCCAATTACGCGCGATCACAATGGGCAACACAGTCACAATATGGTCAATATATTTATTGCATCGTTCCACGGTGAGTACATCGTTCCAAAAAGCTCAGTATGCCTTGCGCCAACTCATCCTTTTTGGAGGGTTTCCCGACTTTTCGGATATGGTCCTTCAGCTGATGCCAGACCATTTCGATAGGATTGAAGTCTGGCGATCTGTCATTGGAGGGGGAAAAAAAGGAGAATTAGTTAAAGAGATACAGTACACAATAAAAACAGTCGGAAAAAGGAGACACGGTTACCGCCCTTACTCCTCTGGCGTCTTCACCCAGTTGCTACCGCGCTCAAGAATATGGTCTTTTGACGCAGTGTGCTTTGGATTGTTGTCCTGGTAGAAACGGTGACCATCTGGGAACTCACGTGTGATGTATTCCACAATCTCAGGCACAATTTTCTCTTGGAAGAAAGCTTTATTCATGATTCCTATAACAAGAAAAGAAAAGTGCTCAAAAAACTGCACACTAGTACAGTACAGTGCATAAGGCAAAAGCGTGTGACATACATTTTACTGTACTGCACCGACACACTTTATTCGAGCAAATACCCAGTATTTACCTGGCAGATACCTGGAATGCGCCGCTCCTCACCTCTGACAAGCCCCGTTGCATTTGCCTTCCCAGCCTGGGTTCATGCCTGGCTGATGGGCGGCTGATCTGTTAAATGATAAT
Organism: Ascaphus truei; assembly: GCF_040206685.1. Taxonomy (NCBI): domain Eukaryota; kingdom Metazoa; phylum Chordata; class Amphibia; order Anura; family Ascaphidae; genus Ascaphus; species Ascaphus truei. The sequence continues at coordinate 525,066,978 of NC_134483.1, forward strand.
GATTAGGATTTAATAGGCTGCAATGCTTCGCGTGTCTACCAGATGGCATAAATTCATGAATTGTAATGCAGTATATATATACTGTGCAGTATTGCAGCCAGCGGGAATAAAATGCTTCAATCCCTGCCTGGAAAATAACTCAATGCACTCGGGCAGAAAACAGTCACAAACCTCAATACACCCGGGAATACCCGAATTCGTGGGACTAGCCGAGCTCGAATAAAGTGTGTCGCCAGTGTACCTTCAAAGATGACGATGCATCCTGGTCCACGCCTAGAGATGGCACCCCCCACATGCATCTTCACTGTGTGTTTTGGACGTGGCTTCATAGATATGCAACCTTTTTTGTGGAATGTAAAGGTGGCAAATCTCTCCAGCGAAAAAGTAGACTCGTCAGTGAAGATGCAATCCTGGAAAGTTTCTCCACTCTTGATCCATGCCTGGGCCTGGACCACTCTCTTAATCTTGTTAACGTCCCTTATCATAGGATACGCTCTGTAATGACAAAGAATAATTATAGAGGTACAGTACAGTTTCTTAAACAACACTTTAACCTCCTGTACTGTCCAGTACTAACCTCACACGTCCATATTTCCATCCAATTCTGCCTCTCATCTTCTTTATGCTGGTCTCGGATACAGTGAGATTGTGATTTTGCTGCAGAGTATATTTGACCCTTAAGGCACTCTTCTCATCATTCTCTTCACTTATTTTGTCGACCAGAAGAGTTGTCTCCCTACAATGTACAGAAAAACAACAATCCGGTAAGTTACAGTGCAGTAGGCCACAAGTACACAGAACATTTACAGTAAAAATTGTATCAAATTAGATACATCTACACAATATATAGTTCTATTAATCTGCAGCAATATAAACAATATATATACTGTAGTTATATAAATATACCGAAATAACTATAAAATAGGATAGATCTACACAATATATAGGTCTATTAATATGCCGACACACCACTACTTTTGTATTACCTAACAGTACTGCTGAAATGTTTAGTGCTTCTCATGGCATCTTTACTTGATATCTAGATCGTGCACTCCTTGATACACCCACTTAAAGAGGTGTCCAGCACTGCTACAACTTTGACAGTGCTCCCTGTGCTCACCCACAAACTATATTTAACATATGCGAGCTGGCAATGATTCCCTCAGTTACAAAGGGTTAGAACTGTAGCTGAGACAGGGTGCACGTATACCTGTATAAGACCACATCTCTATATGGTGATTTGACCTAATAGAATCATGATACATACACCAGCTGGACCTTCCATCTGATATACAGGGTGACTCTACAATTACAATAGGAAAAAACCTGTCCCGTTTTTCAATGCCAAATCAATAGGAAAAAACCTGTCCCGTTTTTCAATGCCAATTCTTCTGTTTAGTTTTGGATTTTAGCCCTTTCATATCAGCACATTACATAAGTGCATGCAGTTACCATACAACCTAGACTTGCTACACACACTATTAAGATTTGGCTGAGTATCAGTAAACATTTGTATGCATTGATCTTTCACACACTGCCTCAAACACTTCCTATTTTGAGCCATTTGGCATGAGATCACTATCCCACACTGGCACCGACTAGGGATACCCAGTAGTAGTATAGACTTATCCAGTCTATTTTTATCTAAGTGAATTACACCACACAACTTTGTAAAATATTTAATAAACTTTTTTTTATTTTATCTTGTGCTCTGTACATTTCATTCACCCCTGACCATAGTATATTATAAGGGTCTGCTGTGCGCCAATATAAGGGACCTTTTGTACCTGTCTCAGGTACACTCCCCCATCTCTATTAATATGCAGCAATATAAACAATAGATATACTGTAGTTATATAAATATACCGAAATAACTATAAAATTAGATAGATCTACACAATATATAGTTCTATTAATATGCAGCAATATAAATAATAATAGATATACTGTATTATATAGTTATATAAATATACTTACGCGTTAGTTACCGTTGGTGTCCTCGTGCGTTGTTTGGTTTTTCCGTGTGCAAGATAGCACACAGTGGTTGATGGCACAATGAGGCCAGAAGCAGCTAACCAGCATTGGATATTCAATTTGGTGTCCGCTCGTGTATATCTCCATAATTCTCATGCTGAGATCCTTTGAAATCTTTTTAACATGCATTGCTGCAAGTAGAAAGAAATACAAACACAAGAATGTATATTCGATGTTTAGTCGATGTGTATTCAATGTGCAGTGAATCCACAAAATGGATGGTGTATTTATACGTTAATGACTCACATTAAAGTACGCCCACTTTCAACACCTGTACTACGTCGCTATGCATAAAAGGTTACACACTTTGCATAGCCTCCCACTCGATGATCTGTATCTGAACTTGCCCTTGTCCAGATACTGCATTGTGCCATCTGCTTCCATGGATCAACCTTGATTCTACGGATGCAGGAAGCCACTTGCCTCTGCCGTGCATGTCATGCAGAAAAAGCAAAAGGCGGCAGCCATTTCCAAGCCAACGCCAAAGCGACAGGCTAAGGCCAATAAATAAAACCTTCTCATGGCCCCAAAGGCTAAGTGTTCCAGTACACGTAAGCCTTATTATGTCAAGAAGAAATTCGGTGATGTACACACAACGCAAAACAAATGGCAGCCAACCCATCGAACCCGCAGGCCACTTCCTCGTTTTTGCTTCGACGACTCTGCCGCCGCTCTCACGGAAAGCTACAGCCCATCTTCTCCACTACTCGTCCACGACGCTGCCGCCACTCTCCCGGAAACCCACAGCCCATCTTCCCCACTGCTCTTCGACGACGCTGCCGCTGGTGCCCCTGAAATCCACGGGTCACTTTCTCCATTACGCTTAGACGACTCTGCCGCTTCTCTACCGGAAATCCACAGGTCACCTCCTCCATCCATCCTCGACGACGCTGTCGCTTCTCTCCATGGAACCCCCATCTCATCCTCCGTAGCACCCATCCACCCAGATGTCCACAGCACGCCATGCACAAGAACCAGTTCGTTAGACCGCATGCTGAATGTGTTAAGTGTGGATATCCCCGGGAACTCTACTGTGCTGGTAAAGATAGATCTGCTTTTAGAGACCATGCTAAATATGGATCAACAGATGCAGAAGATGGATCAACGGATGGAGAAGATGGAGACTGACATAGTGGGGAGACATCATTTGCTCGGTGTTCATGCCCCTGTATCCACGACGCCGGAACAGGAGAGTGACATGGATGTGATGAATGGGACCTTCGACAGCCTTCCAACACCAAGCAAACCCCCTCCACCAGAAGAATTTGTGTACATGTATGCCGTTGAGGAGAGGATAACATGACAGCCCAGTCAAGACCACGCCAGGAGAAAACACGGCGACCAAGACAGGAGGAAAGCTTCCTCCCAGACAACCTACCCTCGCCCGCTGCCACAAGCACACCTGCTCACAGAAGAACACCTGCTTCCAGAACCCAACCTACATATGCTTGCATCGATACGGTGCCCAACATCTTCCTGAACGAGCTGCCACCAGCACTCAGGGAGAAGTATAGGGTGATGAGTGCTGGTTTAACCCAGAAGTATGCCATGTTAATTTTTAAGCACCACGTGTCCTATTGGTGTACTGCGGGTGGGTCTACAATGTGATCTACGAAGGAAATCGTGAAAAAAGGGCGCTTCCTGAAAATTTAAGAAGGACTATTGTCGAGGAATTGCGGCACTGTTTTTCAATTACAGATCCTTTAATGAAAATCATTTGGGACTCCATTAATGGCATTTTGTGCCATACAGGGCATCGGCCCAGGAAGGACAATCTGGTGGGGATCAAATTTGCATGACTGTTCAACTGTTGTTTATTTTTTGTAAATGTTTTTGTAAATGTTTTGACTTTTGGTACTTTAATAAAGGAGATGTTGGGTTTTTAAAATTTTTTGAATAAAGAATTTTTTTTAATAACACCATGCTGTTGTGCTGTACATGTTTTGACTTTCTGTACTTTGTATTGTATGTCTTTATTTATATAGCGCCATTAATGTACATAGCGCTTCACAGTAGTAATACATGTGGTAATCGAATAAATAACAGATAATATAAATAACAGATCATGGGAATACTGCTGCGGCCGAGTTTATTCGAGCATTTGCCCGTTCTCGGCCGCAGCAGTAACCTGGCGCGCGCCGGAGGGTGCCGGGCGCGCGCCGAAGCAGCGGAGGAGCGCCCTCCGATCGGGGCGCTCTCCCTCCCGCTGTCGGGTCCACCGGGTCCCCCGGAACCCCTTGCCGCCGTCCCCCACATCGCGGGACACCAGGGCTCCCTCGGGGAGCCCTGGACGCGCGTGCAGGGGGCGCAGGCAACCGATGACGCGTGACCGCGCATCGGTGATGCGCGGCACGCTGAGGGAGTGCGGCTAGCATGCCGGGGCATCCCCCGGCTTGCGGTGCTAGCCGTGCTTCAATAAAACGTGTCGCCAGTGTAAGTGCTTTAGACAAACATAACATTAAGGAAGAGGAGTCCCTGCCCCGAGGAGCTTACAATCTAATTGGTAGGTAGGGATAACGTACAGAGACAGTAGGAGGGAGTTCTGGTAAGTGCGTCTGCAGGTGGCCAAGCTTTATGTATCATGTGTTCAGAATGTTCACAGTGCTATTCGTATGCTTCTTTAAGCAAGTGTGTCTTAAGGTGGGTCTTAAAGGTGGATAGAGAGGGTGCTAGTCGGGTACTGAGGGGAAGGGCATTCCAGAGGTGTGGGGCAGTCAGTGAAAAAGGTTTAAGGCGGGAGAGGGCTTTAGATAAAAGGGGGTAGAAAGAAGACATCCTGGAGCAGAACGCAAGAGTCGGGGTGGTGCATAGCGAGAAATTAGGGCTGAGATGTAAGGAGGGGCAGAAGAGTGTAAAGCTTTAAAAGTGAGGAGAAGAATGGAGTGTGAGATGCGGGATTTGATTGGAAGCCAGGAGAGGGATTTCAGGAGGGGAGATTCTGAGACAGATCTAGGAAAGAGTAGAGTGATTCTGGCAGCAGCATTTAGGATAGATTGTAGGGGAGACAGGTGAGAAGCAGGAAGGCCGGACAGCAGGAGGTTACAGTAATCAAGACGGGAGAGAATGAGGGCCTGAGTCAGAGTTTTAGCAGTCGAGCAACAGAGGAAAGGGCGTATCTTTCTTATATTGCGGAGGAAAAAGTGACAAGTTTTAGAAATGTTTTGAATGTGAGGGGCGAATGTGAGAGAGGAGTCGAGTGTGACCCCTAGGCAGCGTGCTTGGGCTACTGAGTGGATGATCGTAGTTCCAACAGTAATGTGGAAGGCGGTAGTAGGGCCAGGTTTGGGAGGAAGTATGAGGAGCTCTGTTTTAGCCATGTTGAGTTTAAGGCGACGGAGGGCCATCCAGGATGATATAGCAGAGAGACATTCAGAAACTTAGGTCTGTATAGCAGGTGTAAGGTCAGGTGTTGAAAAGTATATTTGTGTGTCGTCAGCATAGAGGTGATATTTAAACCCAAAAGATGTTATTAGGTCACCTAGAGAGAGTGTGTATAGAGAAAAGAGAAGAGGTTCCAGGACAGAGCCCTGGGGTACCCCCACAGAGAGATCAATAGAGGAGGAGGAGGTGTTAGCAGAAGAGACACTGAAAGTACGATGGGAGAGGTAGGATGAGTTCCAGGATAGAGCTTTGTTCCGAATACCAAGAGTATGGAGAATGTGAAGGAGTAGAGGGTGGTCCACGGTGTCAAATGCTGCAGAGAGGTCGAGTAATATGAGCAGAGTGTAATGACCTCTGTCTTTGGCAGCATGGAGGTCGGCAGTTATTTTAGTGAGGGCTGTTTCCGTGGAGTGAGCAGTGCGGAAGCCAGATTGTAGAAGGTCTAGGAGGGAATAGGTGTTGAGAAAATGGAGCAAGCGAGAGAATACAAGACGTTCAAGGAGTTTAGAGGCAAAAGGCAGGAGGGAGACAGGTCGATAGTTAGAAAGACAGGTAGGGTCAAGCTTGCTGTTTTTGAGTAATGGTATGACTGTTGCATGTTTGAAGGAGGATGGAAAGGTTCCAGAGAGTCGGCAGTGTGAGCATTGGGAATATAGTAGGAGCAAGAGGTTTTAGGAGATGGGAGGGAATGGGGTCAAGAGGGCAAGTGGTAAAGGGAGAAGTGGCGATCAACAGCGACACATCCTCCTCTGAGACAGTGGAAAAAGAGTCAAGGAAGGCAGGAGGAGAGTTAGGAAGAGGTGTAGGATGGGAAGAAAATAGTCAGCAAAGTGCTGAGCAGAGATGGAGGAAGGAGAGGCAGCTGAGGGTGGTTTGAGTAGAGTATCAAAGACAGAGTACAGTCGACGTGGGTTAGACTTGTGCATGTTGATTAGTGCAGAAAAGTAGGCTTGTTTAGCTTGCGAGAGGGCAGAGTTGAAACAGGATAGCATAAATTTGTAGTGAAGGAAGTCTGCGAGAGTGTGAGACTTCCTCCAGAGGCGTTCAAAGGAACGAGTGGAGGAACGCAGCATGCGTGTGTGGGAATTTAGCCAGGGTCTAGGGTTAGAAGGGCGAGTGCGGCAGAGAGAAAGTGGGGCATGTAGATCAAGAGAGGAGGACAAGACAGAGTTGTAGTTCCTGACCAGGTTGTCGGGGTCTGTAGCAGAGCTGAGAGAGGAGAGGGAGGAGCGTAAAGTGGACTTAAAGTCAGGTAAGTGAATAGAGCGCAGGTTTCTGCAGAACCGGGGTGTAGATGGAGGTGGAGAAGGGGAGAAGCGAGATAGAGAGAATGATATGAGATGATGGTCAGAGAGAGGAAAAGGGGAAATGGAGAAATCGGAGAGAGAGAAGTTCTTAGTGAAAACCAGGTCTAAGTAATGGCCATCCTTGTGGGTGCTGGCTGCAGTCCACTGTTGAAGGCCAAAAGAAGAGGTTAGAGAAAGAAAGCGGGAAGCCCAAGGGAGAGAGGGGTCATTAATGTGGCAATTGAAGTCCCCAAGGAGAAGAACAGGGGAGTCTGAGGAGAGGAAGAAAGAGAGCCAGGATTCAAAGTGAGAGAGAAAGGCAGAAGGGGATGAGTAGAGGTAGGTGGGCGATAGATGACCACCACATGAACAGGGAGAGGAGAGAAAATCTGGACAGTGTGAGCCTCAAAGGAGGGAAAAGCAAGAGAGGGAGGAATAGGAAGGGTTCGGTAACGACAGAGAGAGGAGAGCAGGAGCCCCACGCCTCCACCCCTGCCATCAGTGCGTGGAGTGTGGGAGAAGGAAAGGCCACCGTAGGAGAGGGCAGCTTCCAGAGCAGAGTCAGACTGAGTGAGCCATGTCTCAGTTATAGCAAAGAGAAGCAGGGAGTGAGAGAGAAAGAAGTCATGCACAGAGAGGAACTTGTTAGAGAGGGAGCGAGCATTCCAAAGGGCACAGGAGAAAGGGAGAGAGGAGTGAGGGTGGCAGGGGATGGGTATGAGGTTGGAGGGGTTGACACCAGAAGGAGTAGAGGTTGCAGTTGGCAGGCGAGGACGAGCACATGTAGGAATAAGACAGGGACCAGGATTGGGAGAGATATCCCCAGAAGCAAGGAGGAGAAGCATGGATAGAAAGAGGATGTGTGAGGATGATTTGTAAGGGTGTGTTTTAGTGCAGGGGGTATAGCTGTGTGGTGTCAGAGGACGCAGGTAAGAAAGGAGTTCATGTGAAAAGAGAAGTGGTGAAGGAAGGAGAGATGGAGATATATGAATAGAGTTAGAGATATACTGAGGCTGGTAAAAAGAAGTGCATAATTTGAGAAGAAGTGAAGTCACAGCAAATATAAATGGTAAAGGCAGCATCACAGCAGTAATGATGCAATCTGCTATTGATGATATCCTCCTTTCCAGCGTAGTTCAAATGCAGGAATCAGGGCCTGTTGGGGTGTCCACTTCTTCCTCACTTCTTTTGAACTTCCTTTTAAACTTCAGTTGTTCAGTAGTCATGCCACTTATAATGGGCCACTTCCTTTTAAACTTCAGTTGTTCAGTAGTCATGCCACTTTTAATGGGCCACTTCCTTTTAAACTTCAGTTGTTCAGTAGTCATGCCACTTATAATGGGCCACTTCCTTTTAAACTTCAGTTGTTCAGTAGTCATGCCACTTATAATGGGCCACTTCCTTTTAAACTTCAGTTGTTCAGTAGTCATGCCACTTATAATGGGCCACTTGGATATGGGCTGCAGGCAGACTAGCTGTTCTGACTGGGTTTATATAGGCCTAAAAGTCACCTGAAAGTGTGGTTCTGTCTGCTTAATTAGCACATCTGAGGCACATTCAAACAAATGGTTTTCTACACAGGGTGTTCCCTGCCTAGGTGGCAACACTTAATTTGATTAGGGGTAGACAGAAAACAGCATTCAAATATGGTTTTTACCTAGCATTGTATCACTTGCATATACTATATAATACACACAGCAAAGGCTTCAATGATGATTTAGAGATGGTTTTTACCTAGCATTGGATAACTTGCATATACTATATATACTATATAATACACACAGCAAAGGCTTCAATGATGATTTAGAGATGGTTTTTACCTAGCATTGGATCACTTGCATATACTATATAATACACACAGCAAAGGCTTCAATGATGATTTAGAGATGGTTTTTACCTATCATTGGATCACTTGCATATACTATATATACTATATAATACACACAGCAAAGTACTTTAATAAAGGAGGTGTTGCGTGTTTTAACTTGTATTAATAAAGAAATGTTTTTCCTTACTGTACACAAGACCTGCACAATTCCAGTCCCCGAGGGCCGCAAACGGGCCCGGTTTTCAAGGTTATCCTTAAAACCAGGCTTGTTTGCGGCCCTCGAGGACTGGAGTTGTGCAGGCCTGACTGGCTGTTTTCAGCGTCGAGATTTACTATTATGTTGTTGCCTTTGGACTGTCCTGCTGCCACCACCATGGCCACAGCTGATCTTATACTCGTAACTGACTGTCTCCCGGGGACAAATCCTGTTTGCTCTGGAGATATAATTTTGGGGAGCATATTTTTTAGGCGGTTTGTTTAAATTTTTGTTAGAATTTTAAAGTCTTGGTTTAACAGGGAAATGGGTCTATATGATGATGGTTGTTCCAGATTCCTGCCTGGTTTTGGGATGACAATTATTTTTGCTAGATTAAAATTTTGCGGCATTTGTTTTCCCCCCCTTATATGGTTGTATATGTTGGTTAGTGATATTGCTATTTCTGGGTTTAATCATTTGTACTATTCTGTGCTAAGGCCATCTGGTCCTGGTGATTTGTTATTTTTAAGTGTTTTGATAGTTTCCTGTACTTCCAGGGTTGTTATAGGTTGATCTAGTGCCCCTCTATTTGCTTGGGAGATCTTAGGAAGGTTTGCTTCTTGTATAACTTTTCCTCCTAATTCTTTTTCATCTGGAATTGTTGTGTAGAGTTTTTTGTAGTAATTTAGGATTGTTGCACAAATTTCTTTGGCGTTTGTTGTTCTGCCACCCTCCTTGGTGCTAATGGATACTATTTGATTAGTACTTGTGGTTTCTTTTGTTAGATTGGCCAACAATTTCCCCGGTTTATTGCCCCATCTAAAATAGTTATTTTTTTGATACATAAGTTGGGTTTGTGCTCTTTTAGTCAGCAGTGCCTCATACAACTCTTTGGTTTCTAAATACTGCTTCTTATTTTGTTCTGTATTATCTGTCTTTTATATTTGGAATGCCTGTGCTAGCTGTGTGTTTAGGTTGTTCAGTTTGGTGTTTAGGGTTCTGTTTTTCCTAATACTGTAAGCAATTATATGGCCTCTAAGTACTGCTTTAGATGCTTCCCAGTACAGAATGGGTTCTACAGTATGCTGCTGGTTGTCCATCTCATAATTGGACCACTGGTTTTGTAGATACGCTTTGAACTCTTTTGAGTCGGCTAGATATGTGGGCATGCGCCAGCTTCGCGAGATATTTTTGGGTTTACTGAGCCTTAAGTTTATCCATATTGGTGCATGGTCTGAAATTATTATATTTTCTATTTTAGCTGAGTTTATTCTCTGCATTAAATTGGTTGAGATTAGGAACCGGTCTATTCTTGAGAACATATTGTGTGCGTGTGAAAAAAAAAGTGAAATCTTTTTCTAGCGGGTTTAAAATTCTCCAGGGGTCAACCAGTGTTAGATTCTCCCTGAAGGATTTTAAAGTTCCCCGTTGTGCGTGTGAGTGTTGCGGTACCCTTTTGTTTCCTGATCTTGCAAGTGTCCAGTCCTCCACTACATTGAAGTCGCCTCCTACAACCACGGTCCCTGCATCCCACTCCAAAATTCTTTGGTAGAGATCTGTGAAAAACAAATGGTTAGGCAAGTTCGGAGCATATACATTAACCAACAACAGTCTCGAGTCTTCTATGGTGATGTCGACCATGAGATATCTGCCTCCCGGATCTTTTAGAGTTTTATGGATGGTGTTGTTCACATTTTTTGTGTATTAGTATTGCAGTTCCTCTTTGCTTTCCCGTATATGGTGCCGCGATTATTTCTTGGATCCATGGTGCTTTTAGTCTTTAGGTATCTTCCTTCAGGAGGTGTGTCTCTTGGAGGAGCGTCACCTGTGCTTTGGATCTTTTGATGTGGGAGAGTATCTTCCATCTTTTTGCTGGAGAATTCAGGACCCTGACATTCCAGGAGACCATCTTGAGGTTGTTTATCCGGATTTGGGAATCCTCGGTTTCTACTTTAGCGTCATCTTGAGGCTGCACATATCCAATTACTTCTGTGGGGTTATAATCTTTGTTTTGTTTGCTTTCCATTGGAGGCGAGCCGTCCCAGCGAGTGGCCCCCTCCAGGATTTTGGTGTTTTGGAGTTGAAAGAAGTTTTTATTTTGGTTGAGTTTTTGGTGAACTTTTCCTGTCATGTCGTGTTTGGTCCAGCTTGACAAGCAGCAACAGGCTGTGTCTGTGGGCTTTGTGTGGCAATTCTTGTGGGTTCTCACCAACCAGGCTGACTTAGTTGGCTTTTGCTGGCCTAGGTTTGCCAAGATTGCCTTTTGTTTAGTTCATGAATCGTTTGGTCGTGGATTTGGTCCCTCTTTAAAGTGCGCGTGTTCTGGTGACTCAAATAGAAAGGTCTTGGAGCCTTCCGTGACTCTCAGTTTGGCCGGGTAGAGTAATGCGAATTGTTTCCCTTTCTGGTTTAACTCTTTGCATAATGGGGAGAACTCTCTCCTTTTTTGTGATACTTGGGCCGAGAAGTCTTGAAAGATTAGTAGTTTGTTGCCTTTGTAGTGCAGATCGGACCTTTTCCTGTAGGCTGCTAGCACGTTTGCTCTGTCTGCATAGTTTAGGAACCTCACGATTACCGGTCTCGGTCTGGCTTTGTCTTGGTTTCTTTCTGGTCCTAGTCTGTGAGCTCTCTCTACTGCTGCGGCCAAGTTTATTCGAGCATTTGCCCGTTCTTGGCCGCAGCAGTAGCCTGGCGCGCGCCCGAGGGTGACGGGCGCGCGCCGAAGCAGCGGAAGAGCGCCCTCCGATCGGGGCGCTCTCCCTACCGCTGCCGGGTCCGCCGGGTCCCCCGGAACCCCCTGCCGCCGTCCCCCACATCGCGGGACACCAGGGCTCCCTCGGGGAGCCCTGGACGCGCGTGCAGGGGGCGCAGGCTCCCGAAGACGCGTGACCACGCGTCTATGACGCGCGGCACGCCGAGGGGCGGCCACTAGCAAGCTGGGAAATCTCCCGGCTTGCGGTACCGGCCACACTTTAATAAAGTGTGTCGGTAGTGTATCTTCAGATCTTCTGCTGGGCCTGGCATTTCCAGCGCCTGCGGCAGCCATTTTCATAGCATCTGGGTCAGACCTGTCCCCCTCACAGTTTCTGGAATCCCTATTATGCACAGGTTGTTTCTTCGGTTACTATTGCCTAGGTCATCCAGTTTTCCTCCTCTTCTGTCCAGATATATCTATGTATGTGTATACATGTGTGTATATATATATGTGTGTGTGTGTATACATATATATATATATATATATATATATATATATATATATATATATATATATATATATATATATATATATATATATACACACACACACACATATATATATACACACTATTATATATATATATATATATATATATATATATATATATATATATATATATATATATATATATATATATACACAGTGATCGACAAACCTATACATTTACTCGCCCCGGGCACATGCGTTTTATATATCAGGAAGTAAACAGGAGCTGCAGAGAAGGCTGATACACTGACAGGACACAGGGGTTTAACATTATGGATGTGATTTTTGTTTTAATCAATTTATACAGTATGCTGCACCTGTTGATTTTGGGGTTTCTGGAGGTATTTATATGTGTTCTTAGTTCACTCTGTTAATCATCACCTTGACAAAGGTCCCGTTTGAGGACCGAAACGTTGGATATGATGTTTTGTTGAATAATACAGGATTTTTGATATTCATTTGGAGTGCAGCCTCTGATATTCGTCCACGTGCGGAATCGTATTGCCTATGGTTCTTTATTACCTGCTATATATATATATATATATATACACACACACACACATGTATATATATATACTGTCGCGGCCGAGTTTATTCCAACTTTTGCACGGTCTCGGCCGCGACAGATACAGGGCGCGCACCGAGGTATGCCGTGCGCGCGCCGGAGCCTCCGGAGGATCGGTCCTCGGATCAAGGTGCCCCCCCTCCCCTCTCCGGGTCCATTGGGTCCCCCAGAGACCCCCACCGCCATCCCCCACATTAGAGGAACCCTGGGCTATCTCGGGGAGCCCTGGTCACGCGCGCCATGCGCGCACGCTCCCGATGAAGCGTGACCGCGCATCGATGACGCGCGGCACGCCGAGGAAAAAAATCGAGAAAGCCGGGAAAATTCCCGGCTTGCGGCTCTAGCCGCATGAGAATAAACAGTGTCGCCACTGTATATATATACATAGGGAACCATGTTAAAAATGGTTTTTGAGGCAAAATGTGGCACTGTGTGCTCATTTGCATGTCATTTCCCAGAATCCCTTGCTGCAGTGGAAGTGCTGTATGCTGGGTGATAATGGTGAAAGGTGGGGTTGCAGACCTGCCTAAGACATGCAGATGAGCATACAGTTGTATTTGCATATTTGCTTTCCTGTGGAGGGTTTGTGTCACTTTTTTTACTCACCATAACTTAACTCAGTATTATGGTATAGCCTATCCCATAGCTTCTTTGCATACCCAGTTAAACAGCCCCACACTGATGAGACCCATTAAGGTCGAACCAGCTGTCTGTGGGTGGTTTTCTGGGTATACACCTTAACCCTGGCTGTGCTCAAAGCTGTGACCATGCAGCAAGCTTAAGCCTATAGGGAACCGTGTTAAAAATGGTATTTGAAGCAAAAACTGGCACTGAGTGCTCATTTGCATGTCATTTCCCAGAATCCCTTGCTGCAGTGCAAGTCCTGTATGCTGGGTGATAATGGTGAAAGGTGGGGTTGCAGACCTGCCTAAGACATGCAGATGAGCATACAGTTGTATTTGTATATATATGTGTGTGTGTGTGTGTGTGTGTGTGTGTGTGTGTGTGTGTGTGTGTGTGTGTGTGTGTGTGTGTGTGTGTGTGTGTGTGTGTGTGTGTGTGTGTGTGTGTGTGTGTGTGTGTGTGTGTGTGTGTGTGTGTGTGTGTGTGTGTGTGTGTATATACCATGCCGTCTCCAGTCTCTGATTTTGTCAGTAGCATAGTCAGTTTGGTCTCTAACATATTTGCTGCTCTTACGATCACTAATGTCTTTTTCATATTTGTGTACCCTAGAGTCAACTAATTTGTCCAACTCTTGAAATTCTTCACTCTCTACAAATGGAATCATAATATGTTGAGTTTCCTCTATTTCTTTTGCAATCTCATTAAGTTTGTCTTCCCTGTAGTTAATTAGTAATTTTATTAGGGTAAAGGAACATGACTCCATTGCATCATTCCATTTATTTTTAAAGTCAATATTTGTATCAAATGTAGGTTTTTTTGTGAACCTTAAGCCCCTAGGGACTATTTTAGCATCCAAATAATTTTGTAGTGATAGGAGATCAAGCCAATGTTTCATCTCTTCTTTTGCCAACCTTTCAAGCTTAAAAAAGTTGGTTTTTAAATCAATGTTGTTCTCTTTGAATTCTGTCATATCTATTTCAGCTGAATCTGCATATTGTTGTCTCCTAATGAGACGTTCCTTGCTAGTTTTCATCATTTTGCCAGATGTCCCAGAAATGCAAATGCAGGATGGGTGTATCTGGAGAAAGGCTGCTATCTGGTGTAGATGGAGAATTAAACGAACAATAATAAAGACAGCGCCCTTTTCACACTACCCCCAAATTGCTGCAGTACTGGTAACGTGTGGCAAGAAGTTGCACCAAGTACCGATATTGAATAATTATAACAAATGAAGATAAAAAATCCATATGGCTCTTAATTATATGTGTAGATTTGTTATAAAAAGAAATAATTTGATCAGTTTTACACATATGTCTACATGTTATGCATCTATTTCGACCACAAGTGAAATTTCCGTTTGCTATCGGTTTTATTATGGGAAGATCCTGAATCTGTTTAAGACGACTAGGAGCCAACATAGTTTTCAAATTTCTGGCTTTTTTGTACACAATGGGAACATTTGGTGGTAATTTGTTTCCAATTATAGGGTCCCTTAACAGTATACTCCAGTGTTTATTAAGAATTGTTGAGATACCTTTCACAGAATTATTATAAGTCGTAATGAAAAGAGGTGATTTAACAAAGTTGTCCTTAAGATTAACATTTTCCAATTCAACCTTTTTAGATTTATTGAGTAGAGATTTGCGATCTAACAGACTAACCTGTCAAAATGTTTCACATATGATATGTTTATCGTAACCTTTGGCTAGAAACCTTTCTACCAATAACTCCCCCTGGGTCAAAAAATCAGAATGTAGAGAACAATTCCTCCTGATTCTGAGAAATTGGCCCCTGGGGATATTGGCCAACCATCTTTTATAATGGTTGCTGTTGTTGTGTAAATAGCTATTTGTTGCAACTGTTTTGAAGTGTGTTTTGGTGATGATATTACCATTGGAACTAGCCTCCAGTTCTAAGTCCAAAAACACAATATTGTTCTTATTGATATTAAATGTGAATTTTAAGTCCATGTCATTGATGTTGAATGCATGTAAATTTTGTTCCAAAAGTTCCTGATCACCATCCCATATTAGGATAATGTCATCTATGTAACGGCCATAGTACACAAGACTCGCCCCCAGATCCGCATCACCCCACACATGGAGTTCCTCCCACAAACCCATGTAGAGGTTCGCATAGCTGGGGGCAAATCTCGTGCCCATGGCCGTCCCATAGATCTGCAAATAATATGTGTCCTCAAATAAAAAATAATTGTGTTCTAATATAAATGAAATCGCCTGTAAAATAAACATGGATTGTGTATTACCTATATTTGTATCCAAATCTAAAAAATGTTTTACCGCTTTTAAACCTTTGTTATGTTTAATACAGGTATATAAAGATGTTATATCACATGTAGCCCAGATGTATGTAGGTTTCCAATTGATTCCACGTATTTTCCTTATCACTCAAAGGGAGCATTTGTAGAAACATTCTACACCATGGTTCTTAAGGATTTTGAGCTAATGTGTTTGAATACGACTTCAATACAGAATAGAAATTTATCAAAAGAGGAGAATATCGCACTTAAGGAACTTTGTAGTCTAAACAATCTTGTCATCAGACAAGCAGATAAAGGAGGGGGTATAGTTCTACAGGATAGAACTGACTATATGTCAGAGGCCTTTCGACTTTTAGGTGATAATACCTCATATATAATTTTGGGTCAGGATCCTATGGAAGGATTTCAGAAACAGTATAAAGATCTTCTTACCCAGGCCCTAACTATGGACATTATTAATAAGGCAGAATTTGGTTTTCTTTATATACGGTCTCCCAGAACACCTATCTTTTATCACATTCCCAAATTGCATAAACATATTTCCAATCCTCCTGGTAGACCCATTGTTTCAGGGGTGGAGTCGATGACATCCAGCGTGTCCCAATACGTGGATTATTTTTTACAACCTTTAGTGACCCGATTGAAATCGCATTTGAGGGACACGCTGCATGTCCTTGACTCCATCTCTGGAATCAATTGGAAACCTACATACATCTGGGCTACATGTGATATAACATCTTTATATATCTGTATTAAACATAACAAAGGTTTAAAAGCGGTAAAACATTTTTTAGATTTGGATACAAATATCGGTAATACACAATCCATGTATATTTTACAGGCGATTTCATTTATATTAGAACACAATTATTTTTTATTTGAGGACACATATTATTTGCAGATCTGTGGGACGGCCAAGGGCACGAGATTTGCCCCCAGCTATGCGAACCTCTACATGGGTTTGTGGGAGGAACTCCATGTGTGGGGTGATGCGGATCTGGGGGCGAGTCTTATGTACTATGGCCGTTACATAGATGACATTATCCTAATATGGGATGGTGATCAGGAACTTTTGGAACAAAAATTACATGCATTCAATGACATGGACTTAAAATTCACATTTAATATCACTAAGAACAATATTGTGTTTTTGGACTTAGAACTGGAGGCTAGTTCCAATGGTAATATCATCACCAAAACACACTTCAAAACAGTTGCAACAAATAGCTATTTATACAACAACAGCAACCATTATAAAAGATGGTTGGCCAATATCCCCAGGGGCCAATTTCTCAGAATCAGGAGGAATTGTTCTCTACATTCTGATTTTTGGACCCAGGGGGAGTTATTGGTAGAAAGGTTTCTAGCCAAAGGTTACGATAAACATATCATATGTGAAACATTTCGACAGGTTAGTCTGTTAGATCGCAAATCTCTACTCAATAAATCTAAAAAGGTTGGATTGGAAAATGTTAATCTTAAGGACAACTTTGTTAAATCACCTCTTTTCATTACGACTTATAATAATTCTGTGAAAGATATCTCAACAATTCTTAATAAACACTGGAGTATACTGTTAAGGGACCCTATAATTGGAAACAAATTACCACCAAATGTTCCCATTGTGTACAAAAAAGCCAGAAATTTGAAAACTATGTTGGCTCCTAGTCGCCTTAAACAGATTCAGGATCTTCCCATAATAAAACCGATAGCAAACGGAAATTTCACTTGTGGTCGAAATAGATGCATAACATGTAGACATATGTGTAAAACTGATCAAATTACTTCTTTTTATAACAAATCTACACATATAATTAAGAGCCATATGGATTGTTTATCTTCATTTGTTATCTATGTCGTTACATGTTTATGCGGCCTTCAGTTTGTGGGGAGAACCACAAGGACTCTAAGAACAAGATTCCTAGAACATAGACGAAACATTATACATGGTATTACCACTCATAACCTGTCTAGACACTTTTTGGAAAAACACAATATGGATCCATCGTCTCTGAATGTTATGTGCTTAGAACATATCCCTTTAACACTACTCAGTGGTGATAGATTAAAAAAACTGAATCTAAGGGAGACCTTCTGAATATATATGTTGGAAACATTGAGTCCAGGGGGTCTCAATGACTGCATCGATACAAGCACTATAGTTTAATCACTCCCTATTCATCATTGACGGGATCTCAGAGGTCTGGGTTGAGCATGTTTATCATGCTCCCTCTGTTTTTCCCAGTCTGTGCTAGGGGGGGACCGTTGGTCACTATTTGTCATTTATCACTTATAATCTTTTTTATGGTTATATATTTATCACTTTATACAAGATGTTATGCACGTTAATAGATTTAACACATTAAGCATACAACACATAGTATTTGTAATTATGTTTTTATTGATATAGTTCATTTTGAACTAACAGATATCTGTATGATTATATATTACACAATCACATATCTAATTTAATATAGATTACTTAAAATTACTTAACACGTTATCACAATACATGGATTGCTTCCTCTTGGCTAGTTCCTTCCTATCTTGAATTTCATTAATGCTATAACGGCTTCACCATTTCTCTTTATGGTTAAGTTCCACCATTTTAGTGGACAATTATATAACAACTTTTCCTCCACAGGTCATACTTTGCACCTTAGATCTGACCTTAATATAACATCTGTCGGTACTACTATTCTGTATTGGGAACAGTATCATTTAGAAGTCCGATTTTATCCCTGTGCTATGAACTATAGAATCATTACCCTGTCTCTAGATATGCCTACAATATTTATTTCTCTAGAATTGACTCAGGTTGATCAATTGTCATTTATGATCTAATCCATTCTGATCATTTATGTTTGAACAAGACCTAATTTGGGTTCAATCTGGTTTTAGGGTTTACAGCCAAAAGAATCTTTGTCTCTAACCATGTAATCATTGTCCATTGTTTCATCTCTTCCTTAGATAATATATGGAGAGATTTATTAATATTGTTCTCTCTTTTCAAGCTTGTTTTATACTTGATATATTATATTTTACATTTCAATAATTATTGTAATGTCAATGTAGTAGTTTTTAATTTACAATTATTATGTGATTTGTATAATGTTGTTTATTACTTAGGTTCATTATTTATATTAACATTTAATATCTAATTTGAATTCACAAGTCTGTAGTTAGGATTTGTATGATCATTATTACAATAATTTATTTATTTTTTCAGTTTATATACTTTAAGTGCTACTATTATGTTATGGTTGTCATTTATTTATATTTTTCTTTGTTTACAAACCTTAACTTTGTTTTGATTGTCATATTTCTTTATTATGTATTTCTATTTTTAATTTTATATATAGATTGTGTAGGATTATAAGTTCCATTCTTCTTCTTATTTTTTATTGTTGTTTTATATATTCAAAACCTGTATATGTTTTAGTATTAGTCATATACTAATTGCACCAAGTATTGATTTAATTAATGACACCAATCGAACTGAACACACCTGTGGAAAAACGTTTTTTATTGGTCTGAGGGACTATTTAACACCAGACAGTTCTATTGGTATCCATCCCCTGATGAAATCCACAGAGTCGGAAGAAACGCATAGGGATAGTTACTATTGAAACTACGGTGGCTGACCTGCCCTGGCACCAGTGAGAGATCGTGAAGACGCGAGTGAAGTCCTTCCGGGTCCCGGTATTACATGCGAGGGAGCAATGGCGGACGCACGCTGCTAACAAGCCCCATACAAGTGGATTTTACCTATCCTGGAGTGAGCGGCATTCAAAGATACTGTATTCAAAACCATCCTGGATATCTCAAAGCGGAGGTGACCGTGGAGTCTTCAGTTGGTGCATGGGCTGGTCCCATAATATGCCTTATTTTATCAGACAAATTGTAAGTGTGCAATTGTCTTGTCCGTGATTTAATAAATTGTTCATCTGATTTTACACAAGGATCGGGCGCTTTTTCTCTTTTTTTCTCTAATAGGTACTGTGGGAGCTTGGTGAGCCCAAGAAGAAGCAGCCTGGACCTTTGTATCATTTATTCATGGACTACATATGGACTTAAGTATTCATGTGTATTTTACATTCTTTAATATGTATATTTTTTTTTATATACTCAACACATAGTGTTTGCCATTATTTAATATATATTATTTTTTCTTTTTTCTTTAGTCCTTTGACACACTAGTGTCAATTTTTTTTAATCATCATTTTTTGATATTTTAATTTTTTGATATTTTCTTTTATATTGTTCATTATTGGAAAGCACACTTATTTCATTTTAATCAATTTTTTCTGTATAGGCAATTACTGATGAATTTCATGTAACATTAATTATTCAATATTGGTACTTGGTGCAACATCTTGCCACACGTTACCAGTACTGCAGCAATTTGGGGGTAGTGTGAAAAGGGCGCTGTCTTTATTATTGTTTATATATATATATATATATATATATATATATGTGTGTGTATATATATATTTATACATATATATTTAGGCACTGTACCGTGTATGAGTTTCACTGGATGTGCACTGAGCTCTGTCTGTGTTTTATGTTCTGTCTCTGGTTTAAAAAAAAAAAGTATATATATACTAACTCAGTAGGCTGGTATAGTGAATGGAGAGACGCTGCAGCCAGTTCACAGAGTGTTAATCTCCTCAGACAGAAAGAAGCACACCTGCAGCCTAATTAAACAGGGGCTGAACTATCAGTGAAACAAGTGCTTTAAAAAGCAGGAAGTTGCTCACACAAGGTGAGCTTGTTTTTCCACAGGAAGGTGGAGAGAACTCTCCCGGCTTGGAAGCCGTAGCAGCTGCTGTTGCTCTGGTCCCCAGTCCTGCGAGGAGCTTTGCTGCTGGGACCAGCTGAGACCCCAACCAAGGATAAAGATACAGATTGCTGCGAGGCTGGACACAGCCTGCTCCCCGGAACCGTGTTCCTGTTTGCTGCTGGAGCTGCTATATAGATAAGACTTTATTCTTATACGTATCGGTTAACCTTTGTGTAGCATGTTTTGGGCATGACCAGATTAGCTGGCTGTCCTCTTAGTAAGGGCTCAAGAAGTGAGTTAGTGTCTCTAACGGGACTAGGATTTAATTTTCAAGAAAGTAGTTTCTTAAAGGGACAGTGCACCCGTACTTATTTTGGTTGTGGCTAATAAACCACTATAGTTGAACGTTTCCCATCGTGTCTAGCGTCTTACTGACCCCGCCGCGAGGCCGTCTTCGTCTTGCCACAGGTGGTGTCAGAAGTGGGATGCTACGCCTCTGGGGGTCAGTAGATGAAGATG
The DNA here is from genome assembly GCF_040206685.1 of Ascaphus truei. Taxonomy (NCBI): domain Eukaryota; kingdom Metazoa; phylum Chordata; class Amphibia; order Anura; family Ascaphidae; genus Ascaphus; species Ascaphus truei. The sequence continues at coordinate 525,087,722 of NC_134483.1, forward strand.
TGTTGAGACACTGAACTCAAGCGGGGAAAAAAAAATGATTTTTTGCTGAAGCATGGAAGTTACAGCTAGCAAGCGCTGAGTGTAAATTTTGCCCCGTCGGGTATTGTAAGGATTGCTGTGTAAAGCTAATGCCTTTTACTGAAGTGAGTGAATTTGCAGCTAGCAAGTGCTGTGAGATAAAGTTTGCCCTGTCTGGTAAAAAAGAAAGTGAAAATGGATTTTTGCAAAGAAGTTGCCCTAAGAAGAACCCAGAAGGTTCATAGATTGTAAAGCACCTACAGCTTACGTGTGTTGTGCAAAGTCTGCCCCATTGGGTGTGAGAATTTATTTTTTAAAAAAATGGGGTTTTAAAATGGCTGCCGTCAAGTGTCAGTTTTGCAATGTACATAACCGTACAAAACAGTGTCCCTTCAGGCCATACGATGATGATGATGATGATGATGATGATGATGATGATGATGATGATGATGATGATGATGATGATGATGATGATGATGATGATGATGATGATGATGATGATGATGATGATGATGATGATGATGATAACTCGTATGTGGCCCATGGAGGAGAGCCGTACCCACAGATGAATTTAGTATGCTGGGCCTGTCATAAAGTAGGTCACATGGAAGATGTGTGCCCCAAAATTTTCAAAGACAAACAGCTGCAAAAGCAAGCAACGCCCTATGAGTGCAAGCAAGATGTGGAAGCTGATACCAGTGAGCGTGTGCCCAGTACCACTGATATCTCTGGAGCTAATAAAGCAAAAAGAAAGAAGAAAAAGAAAACTGTTCCTCAAATCACAGGGGAAGTGACCAAGCCACTTGAACCTGCGCTGTCAGGACATGCGTCAGAAAGGCGCCGAGATGTGCTGCAGACCGGAGTGACCGGGAGAATTGTCACAGGAACGGTGGCAAAGGAAAAGGAGGAGCAAAGGGAAGCTGAATCCTTGGTCCAGGGAAAAGAGGCCTTAATTTCTGCACTCCAAGCTGCCCACCGTGATTATGATGCCTTGCAGGAACAATTGAATAGGGAGCGAGAAGCTAATGCCGAGGTACAGAGGTGTATACTCCCAGCTATACAAGAGTATGCGGCATTAAAGAAAAAAGAGCATCTCTTGCGGAGTGAGTTGGAGGAGCTGACGACAAGTTTGAATAAGGCCAACACCGCAATTGCTAACATGGAATCAGAGAGAACAAGTCCTGACTGGAGACTATGCTATCAGATGTCCCAGAGAGATGTGCAAAACTTCATCAAAGACTTAGAAGTTTCTCACCAAGAAGCTAGCACGCTCAAAACAGAGCTGGAGCTCTCATGCCAGGAGGGCCACAGTCTAAACACAGAGCTGGGTATGTTGAAGGAAACCCATGAGAATGCCCTGAGGGATTTAGAGACTGCAAAGAAGGAGAATGTAAGTCTGACGCAGAAAAATTCAGACTTGATTGATCAAATCAGTAAAGGTGATAAGAAGCTCCACCAAGCAGGAAAAGTGGAGAAGCAATTGATCCAGGAAAAGCTAGAGGTGCAGGAAGCAGTGCAGAATGCAGAGAGGATGCAACATGTCTCCCTGCAGCAGCACACACAGGCAACGCACTTATGGCAGAGCCAGCTGCAAGAGCTACATGCAAGTCTGCAAGCAGCCAAGGAGAAGCAGCGAGTGCTACAGGAACGGCTGAGTACCCAGTATGTCCCCACAGAACAGCATGAGGAACTGAGGGCCATGATGTACGCCACAAGAGCATCACTAGGGGCAGAGCTGTGTACTTTGAAGAAAGCCAATGAAATGGTCCTAAGGAATATAGAGACTGTGAAAATGGAAAATATAAACCTGAAGGAAGAGGTTTTAAACCTGACTGGTCAGGTCAGTGATGGGACTGAGAAGCTTCGCCAAGTGCAGAAAGTGAAGATGCAATTGGCGCAAGAAAAAAATGAAGTACAGGCTGCTCTGCAGAATGCAGAGAAAATGCTGGAAAAAGAATGCCTCGCCCTGGAGCAGCTGAAGATCACGTTGAGCGCCACAAGAGCATCGCTGGAGGTGGAGCTTAGAAGCCAGGTGATTCTGTGTGAGAGGGAACATGAGAAGGTCCAAAGACTGGAGCAAGAGCTGGAGAAGCAGAGAGGCAACTCCATCTCCATGAGTCAGTATGCCAAGGAGAAAGAAGCCTGGAAGACAGAAGCAACAGTGATACTGGCGACAAGAACTGCAGAGCTCAGAAAGATGGAGGAGGCGTTAATGCAAACCCAGAGTAAGCACCGGGAACAGGTGAAGGCCCTGAGAGGGGACTGGCAGCATCAGATTGAAGAGCTGCAAACGCAGGTTGCTGAGCACAAGATACAGCTCGCCGAGCGGGAGAAGGTGACCGTCCGACAGGTGGCTTGCCTGATGTTTCACCATGAAACCAAGATGGCTGATATCCACAAGCGGCTGGACTACATGACCAATGAGGGGGCCCGGCTACAGCTGGAGCTAGAAAGGGTCCGGGAGGAGCACCAGCAGCTGCAGGTCCAGAATAAAGAAAGAGAGACAGATTTAAGCCTTGCTCTGAGTCTGCTAGGAGACGTAGAATCGCGACTCAATTCAACGAAGATGAGCTAGCAGCCGCACTGAGTGAAAGAAGAAAGGCAGAAGGACTGCTTCAAGACCTGAGGAAGGACCTGGAGTCTGAGAGTGCTGGCCGCCAGATGACGGAGAAACAAAAGTGTGACCTGGTCAAGGAGCTTGAGGCTCTGAAGACTGAGCGGGATGCTACGTTGGACTCTACGGCTGACCAGCAGGAGGTTTCTCAGATGAAGCTGGAGGATAACTTGCAACCCCAAGACAGACGTTTGGGTTACTGAAGCAGTCCAAGGAAAAGGTGGCGGTAGAGATAAATCAAGGGAGGCACTCCAGGAAGCATGACCGTGATAATAAGGGGAGAAAGACCACACAGATGGTCCAGCAAATCTCCCAACAGAGTAAATTAAAGAGTCAAGACAGAAAAGCCCAAGCCTATGAGTCTGCTGACCGTAAAAGAGAGGTGCCATGGGGTGTACTTCGGGTTAAAAGGAATCCCGACCAAGTTGAAGTACTGAAGATAAATGGTGTGGAACCCAACACTGAAGGTACACTGAGGAAGAAAGGTCCAAAAGAGAAGGCCAAACAGTCACTGGCGAGTGTATGCAATGAGCTGACCGAGGTCAATGCTCTTCTACAGGATAAGGAAGACTCTGAGCACAAGAGGACAAGGACAACAATGCATCTTCAGGATTTACAGATCAAGGTCACAGCGTGGCGTAGACTCCTGGCAGAGAGAGCTAATAGACAGCAGGATGCTCAGGAACCTTGTCAAGAAGAGACACAACAAAAGCGGAGCATCAACCTTAAACTGAAACTGGCACAAGACAAAGAGATAGGGAGGTACCAGTCTTCAGTCACAGGTAGCCTGGTAATTACCCAAAAAAGAAAATGCCTAAATTGGAAGGCAAGAAAAAAAAGGGGGAGAGAAGGGCCGACATCAGACATTTTCGACGAAGATGCTGGTGCACGGGAATGGTGCACGGGCCGCTCCACAGGACAATGTTTCGCTGGGGAGAGGGATATGTGACAGAGTCACTAACTCAGTAGGCTGGAATAGTGAATGGAGAGATGCTGCAGCCAGTTCACAGAGTGTTAATCTCCTCAGACAGAAAGAAGCACACCTGCAGCCTAATTAAACAGGGGCTGAACTATCAGTGAAACAAGTGCTTTAAAAAGCAGGAAGTTGCTCACACAAGGTGAGCTTGTTTTTCCACAGGAAGGTGGAGAGAACTCTCCCGGCTTGGAAGCCGTAGCAGCTGCTGTTGCTCTGGTCCCCAGTCCTGCGAGGAGCTTTGCTGCTGGGACCAGCTGAGACCCCAACCAAGGATAAAGATACAGATTGCTGCGAGGCTGGACACAGCCTGCTCCCCGGAACCGTGTTCCTGTTTGCTGCTGGAGCTGCTATATAGATAAGACTTTATTCTTATACGTATCGGTTAACCTTTGTGTAGCATGTTTTGGGCATGACCAGATTAGCTGGCTGTCCTGTTACTAAGGGCTCAAGAAGTGAGTTAGTGTCCCTAACGGGACTAGGATTTAATTTTCAAGAAAGTAGTTTCTTAAATGGACAGTGCACCCGTACTTATTTTGGTTGTGGCTAATAAACCACTATAGTTGAACGTTTCCCATCGTGTCAAGCGTCTTACTCACCCCGCCGCGAGGCCGTCTTGCCACAATATATATATATATATATATATATATATATATATATATTTATGTAGAGGTATAAGTACCGTGTTAGCAGAGGTTCAATAATCAAAAAATAAATAGATGATACCGTTCTGTGGCTAACAAAATGCTTTTATTTGTGCGAGCTTTAGAGGTACACTGATCTCTTCTTCCAGCGATGTTACAATGAATGAAGCAAGCAAAAGGTATACTTAAAAACATTGTCTCTTGGAATGTAATCTGTGCTAGTCCTTCCCCCGGTGTGGATGTGTTTTATGGCTAGATGTGTCAAAAGGTTCCTGAAAGCAAGTGATGTGAGAGTGTGTGTGTGTATCTGTGTGAATGTAAATGAATGGAGAGCCCACAGTATATACAGTGCTTTACAAAAGGTGTGTGTGGAGTGGGAGTGGATATAAATGGTGTGGGTAGGTGTGGAAATGTGAGAGATTGTAGCACAACTAAAAGTGTGTGTGGATACTATGTGGTCCCTATTGGTGTATAGGGATGGAAAAACAAGGAGTATTAGTATGTGTAAGAGACAGCTGTGTGTGCATACATATAGCACAGTATATACAGATATGGCCTTTAGCGCTCATGGGAAGAGAGTCCACTTGTGTCAGTAATGACTCATAAAATTTCGATCTATGTTTAGGCCACCGCTAAGTGTACCGAACAGTTGCATAAATTTATATTCATGCAACCGTCTCTCTTTCGGTGTTTTAAGATTACCTTTGAGAATGGCAACCTTCAGATCATTCATCTTATGGCCAGATTCAGAGAAATGTTCGCCGACAGGACTGTCTCTTGTTCCGCGTGTGATGCCCTGTCTCACCTATGTAGTAGCAGCCCCCTGGGAATTTCATGCACATGATGAGGTACACGACATTGCTGGAGGAACAGGTGAACCTTCCTCTGATTTTGTATTCCCGATTCCTGTGTGGTATTTGTATTGTGTCCGCTGTGTAGAGCATTGCGCAGGTTTTGCATCTTGGGTCCTGGCATGGTTTCGTCCGCATTCAGTTGTACTGCCGAATACTAGGGGAAGGACTAGCACAGATTACATTCCAAAATACACTGTTTTTAAGTATAACTTTTGCTTGCTTCATTCATTGTAACATCGCCGTAAGAAGAGATCAGAGTATCTCGAAAGCTCGCACAAATAAAAGCATTTCGTTAGCCACAGAACGGTATCATCTATTTATTTTTAGATTATATATATATATATACACACACACACACACACACACACACACACACACACACATACATATATATACATACATATACACACACACTCACACACACACACACACATATATATACACACTAATATATATATATATATATATATATATATATATATATATATATATATATATATATATATATATATACATACACACACACACACACACATACACATATGTGTGTGTGTATATGTATATATATAAATAAATATATGTGTGTGTGTGTATATATATATATATATATATATATATATATATATATATATATATATATATATATATACACACACACATATTTATTTATATATATACATATACACACACAAATGTGTGTGTGTGTGTGTGTGTGTGTGTGTGTGTGTGTGTGTGTGTGTGTGTGTGTGTGTGTGTGTGTGTGTGTGTGTGTGTGTGTGTGTGTGTGTGTGTGTGTGTGTGTGTGTGTATATATATATATATATATATATATACAATGTTCGACAAACCTATACATTTGCTCGCCCCGGGCGAGTGGATTTAACCCCCGGGCGAGTAAATATTGGCCCAAGCAGCACACGTTTGGTACTAGGTGGCGAGTAGAATTTTTTGTGTGGCGAGTAGATTTTTTGGTGATTTGTCAACCACTGTATATATATATATATATATATATATATATATATATAGAAAGACAAAAAAAGAAAGCGCCCGATCCTAGTGTAATATGAAACAAAACATTTAATAACCAGACCAAAATTCAAAAGATGTAAACTCACAAACAAATGTGAATAAAAATCATGTAATGAGTATACTCATTCGCCAACTGTGGGATGGACTTGCTCTGCTCACACGCCAACACTCTCTTGAATGGAGTCCCAGACCATCTCAGCCACCGACCAGCAGGGCTTTCCCAGGGTGCCACGATCTCTCACGATGTGAAACGGATATAGAACTCTCACCACATCACATCCGGATCAGAGAACCAGTCACGTGACCCGGCAGGGGAAAAAGTTTTTGCGTCTTGCTTCTACCGAGTGGTATTAAAGTTTGGCAATGTCTCTGCAGTGTCCCAACCTCCTAGCCGCCAATGAGTATGAATAAAAATAGCCAATAGCTCACACTAAACACTTCCCTATGCGTTTCTTCACACAAAGGGTGATTTCATCAGGGGATATGTGGTTACCTACGTCATAGCTATTTATATGTGTGTAAACCAATCAGCCTCCTCCCTTGCTGATTGGTAATTGATAGATACCTTTTTGTAATTAGCAAATCTTTGAAAAATCTATCAATTTGTGAACATACAAATAATGCACATATACACAACTGCAATAATTGCCTAAATTAGTGTGAGCTATGGCTGTTGATAAAATCCTTGTGAGTGTATTGCCAATGATTGGATATTATGTCTTCAATAAAAAAGGAAAAAGAAAAAAAATGTCCTGTGTAAAAGATAAAAATAAAATAAAAAAAATAATGAAAAAAAAAATATTTGAAAAAAAAATACAAACTCTGGATACCGGCTGCTCTCTGCAAGGAACCAACGATCTCCCAGTGAATCTACAGAAAGACAAAAAAAGAAAGCGCCCGATCCTAGTGTAATATGAAACAAAACATTTAATAACCAGACCAAAATTCAAAAGATGTAAACTCACAAACAAATGTGAATAAAAAATTCACAAACAAATGTGAATAAAAAGCATGTAATGAGTATACTCATTCGCCAACTGTGGGATGGACTTGTTTTGCTCACACGCCAACACTCTCTTCAATGGAGTCCCAGACCGTCTCAGCCACCGACCAGCAGGGCTTTCACAGGGTGCCACGATCTCTCACGATGTGACCCGGATGTAGAACTCTCACCACATCACATCCGGATCGGAAAACCAGTCACGTGACCCGGCAGTGGAAAAAGTTTTTGCGTCTTTCTTCTACCGAGTGGTATTAAAGTTTGGCAGTGTCTCCGCAGTGTCCCAACTTCCTAGCCGCCAATGAGTATGAATAAAAATAGCCAATAGCTCACACTAAAAACTTCCCTACGTGTTTCTTCACACAAAGGGTGATTTCATCAGGGGAATTGTGGTTACCTACGTCATAGCTGTTTATATGTGTGTAAACCAATCAGCCTCCTCCCTTGCTGATTGGTAATTGATAGATACCTGTTTGTAATTAGCAAATCTTTGAAAATGAATGGTATTTCATCTATCAGCATATAAATCTAATAGATGAAATTTACAATGAAAAGCAAATAAATATCAAAGACCAACAATGCATTAGTTATACAAATAATTAGTAAAATCCTGTAAATATCAAAAAATGGAAGTGCACATAGGCATATAACATTTAATTGATAAATGGAGATCACAACCAGTCATGTTTTTAATTAGGTGTTAATCCACTATGTGAATATTATTATCATCAATTTCCCATTAAATGGATGGTAACTATTGGTTATCCCATTAGATTATATATAATATTTAACCTTTAGGTTGTACCTCCTATATCTTATATAAACATGACTGATTATCTGTCTCCAGTACAATATTTATTTAATAATCCACCATGTAGCAAACAAAATACATATATGATTAAAGTGTATTTAAAAACAAAATAATAATCACAATAATTTTAATTTTAATCCTATAGTTTTGGGATCAGTGTTGACCATCTCATGATCAACAGATTCCCCAAATGGGCCGGTATAGGATTATTCGGTAAATTAACTTTTAGAAAGATGAAAACATTGTTTAAACTTACAAATAGTTAGATGTTGAATGACCATGCATAGATAGAGAATGATTGTATCATTATATAAATAATTGATTCATTTGAATAATATACTAACTACTGTGAGTCTACCTTAACTATATAATTACAAAGTGACTGGATAATAACATTATAAACCTATAAATCGAAAACATAAGCAAAGATGAAACGCATACAGACTTAGACTTTGTATCCCAGAGTCACATGCATTGCAAACCATAATAGATGCATCATCTGCGTAGTTGTCAAAAGCCAACAAAGGGACCTTAATCTTCTTAAGTGATAATAATTCTACAATATACTATGTGTAATAAATGTGTACATTTTTATAATAAAGTGAATTATTATGTGTGTATGTGTATTCTATTGATATTCCCATAAACTATGTGAATATATTTAACCCTAAAAATATACATATATGTATTTAAAAATATATGTCAATTAGTGATGTGATATTTTATTTAATCTATGTTATGTGCTTCAATATTTTTATATATATTAACAAAAATAACAATATTTAGTTGTTGTAAACCTAATATATTCCAGTGATATATGTTATTGTACCTAAAAGTACCGTGAATACTATGAAAAATTGCATATTAAAAAATAATATGTATATGAAATAATAAAATGTATTTTTTATATATATAAAAGAAAAAACATGAAAAAGCAAAAGTAATTGAATGATTTAGTCAGACCAACTCAGAAGCACCCCATGAGACAAACAAGAAGGGAACACGTCAAGCATGTTCAACCCAGACCTCCATGCATTAACCTATTAGGGTATTTTAAATAACTGTACTAACATCTATACAATCTTTTAAACCAGGTGGACTAAGGGTATTTAGAACATATCCAATATGTTTCTCGTAGATTTAAACTCTTATGTCTATCACCACTTAATAAACTGGATTTTATAGTTTCAATACCCATTATTTTTAGTGTTGCAGGATCTCTGTTATGATTTAGATGATAATGACGAGATAGACTATGTGTTTGCAGACCATGTATTATATTTCTACGATGTTCTAAGAACCGTGTACTTAAGGGACGGCTCGTTCGACCTATATATTGCAGGCCACATGGGCACATGATTGCATAGACTACAAAATCAGTTAGGCAGTTTATATGTCCTTTAACAGAGTGTACTGATCCATTAGAAGTGGATACAATACTAATAGTAGTATTTAGATGTTTGCATGTTATACACCTAGATCTTTTACATAGAAAATTGCCATTTGCATTATCACATATATGTGTTGTATTTGCTGTAGATTTTAATCTACTGGGTGCTAATATGGATTTAATATTTCTTGCTTTCTTGAATACAACTGGTGTCCTTGTAGGTAACTTATAACACCAATGATTGGATAATTCAATAGAATGTTCCAGTGGGAATTTAGTATAGATTTAATTTTGGAAAATGAATTGCTATATTGGGTAACAAATGATGGTATATTAAATTGATTCTCTCCCCTTATATCTTGTTTTTTGCTGTTGTGTTCTGCTTTTAATTTAGATTTTTCCAGCAAATCACATCTTTCCAAACTGCCTACCTGTTTAAATGTTTCCTCAATGATGGCCCTATCATATCCTTTTGTTATAAATTTATTGACTAAAACATCCCCCTGGACCAGATAGTCCGAGTCCCGAGAACAATTTCTCCTGACCCTTAGGAACTGGCTCCGGGGGATGTTTTCAAGACATTTGCCATAATGATTACTGTTTTTATGTAGATATCCATTTGAAGACACCTTTTTGAAAAATGTTTTAGTGACAATCTTTCCATCTTTGTTAGTACTGAGCTCCAAATCAAGAAAACTGATTTTATGTCTGTCTACTTCCGATGTGAATTTTAACCCCATGTTGTTAATACTGAAAGATGAAAAAATATCTAGCAGTTCCTCTTCTTCGCCATTCTCGGGACTCGGGCTATCTGGTCCAGGGGGATGTTTTAGTCAATAAATTTATAACAAAAGGATATGATAGGGCCATCATTGAGGAAACATTTAAACAGGTAGGCAGTTTGGAAAGATGTGATTTGCTGGAAAAATCTAAATTAAAAGCAGAACACAACAGCAAAAAACAAGATATAAGGGGAGATAATCAATTTAATATACCATCATTTGTTACCCAATATAGCAATTCATTTTTCAAAATTAAATCTATACTAAATTCCCACTGGAACATTCTATTGAATGATCCAATCATTGGTGATAAGTTACCTACAAGGACACCAGTTGTATTCAAGAAAGCAAGAAATATTAAATCCATATTAGCACCCAGTAGATTAAAATCTACAGCAAATACAACAAATATATGTGATAATGCAAATGGCAATTTTCTGTGTAAAAGATCTAGGTGTATAACATGCAAACATCTAAATACTACTATTAGTATTGTATCCACTTCTAATGGATCAGTACACTCTGTTAAAGGACATATAAACTGCCTAACTGATTTTGTAGTCTATGCAATCATGTGCCCATGTGGCCTGCAATATATAGGTCGAACGAGCCGTCCCTTAAGTACACGGTTCTTAGAACATCGTAGAAATATAATACATGGTCTGCAAACACATAATCTATCTCGTCATTATCATCTAAATCATAACAGAGATCCTGCAACACTAAAAATAATGGGTATCGCCCCCCTCCCCTTCCCCCTCCCCCCCTCCCCTGTTCCTCCCCCTCCCCTCCCCTGTCCGTCGTCTGGTTTGTCTTGTCTGTCCTGTCTGTGTTGTCCTTGTTTCGTATTGTGGCAGTTAACGTTGCCGGATGTATGCTTAAAAAACATTATTGGGGAGAAGTAACACAATGGGCTGTGATACAATGTACAAATATGCGACCATAATAAAGAAAAATTTGAAGTTGAAAATAAATAAATAATGGGTATTGAAATTATAAAATCCAGTTTATTAAGTGGTGATAGACATAAGAGTTTAAATCTACGAGAAACATATTGGATATATGTTCTAAATACCCTTAGTCCATCAGGTTTAAATGATTGTATAGATGTTAGTACAGTTATTTAAAATACCCTAATAGGCTAATGCATGGAGGTCTGGGTTGAACATGCTTGACGTGTTCCCTTCTTGTTTGTCTCATGGGGTGCTTCTGAGTTGGTCTGACTAAATCATTTAATTACTTTTGCTTTTTCATGTTTTCTTCTTTTATATATATAAAAAATACATTTTATTATTTCATATACATATTCTTTTTTAATATGCAATTTTTCATAGTATTCACGGTACTTTTAGGTACAGTAACATATATCACTGGAATATATTAGGTTTACAACAACTAAATATTGTTATTTTTGTTAATATATATAAAAATATTGAAGCACATAACATAGATTAAATAAAATATCACATCACTAATTGACATATATTTTTAAATACATATATGTATATTTTTAGGGTTAAATATATTCACATAGTTTATGGGAATATCAATAGAATACACATACACACATAATAATTCACTTTATTATAAAAATGTACACATTTATTACACATAGTATATTGTAGAATTATTATCACTTAAGAAGATTAAAGTCCCTTTGTTGGCTTTTGACAACTAAGCCGATGATGCATCTATTATGGTTTGCAATGCATGTGACTCTGGGATACAAAGTCTCAGTCTGTATACGTTTCATCTTTGCTTATGTTTTCGATTTTTTAGGTTTATAATGTTATTATCCAGTCACTTTGTAATTATATAGTTAAGGTAGACTCACAGTAGTTAGTATATTATTCAAATGAATGAATTATTTATATAATGATACAATCATTCTCTATCTATGCGTGGTCATTCAACATCTAACTATTTGTAAGTTTTAACAATGTTTTCATCTTTCTAAAAGTTCAATTACCGAATAATCCTATACCGGCCCATTTGGGGAATCTGTTGATCATGAGATGGTCAACACTGATCCCAAAATTATAGGATTAAAATTAAAATTATTGTGATTATTATTTTGTTTTTAAATACACTTTAATCATATATGTATTTTGTTTGCTACATGGTGGATTATTAAATAATCATTGGACTGGAGAGAGATAATCAGTCATGTTTATATAAGATATAGGAGGTACAACCTAAAGGTTAAATATTATATATAATCTAATGGGATAACCAATAGTTACCATCCATTTTATGGGAAATTGATGATAATAATATTCACATAGTGGATTAACACCTAATTAAAAACATGACTGGTTGTGATCTCCATTTATCAATTAAATGTTATATGTCTATGTGCACTTCCATTTTTTGATATTTACAGGATTTTACTAATTATTTGTATAACTAATGCATTGTTGGTCTTTGATATTTATTTGCTTTTCATTGTAAATTTAATCTATTAGATTTATATGCTGATAGATGAAATACCATTCATTTTCAAAGATTTGCTAATTACAAACAGGTATCTATCAATTACCAATCAGCAAGGGAGGAGGCTGATTGGTTTACACACATATAAACAGCTATGACGTAGGTAACCACAATTCCCCTGATGAAATCACCCTTTGTGTGAAGAAACACGTAGGGAAGTTTTTAGTGTGAGCTATTGGCTATTTTTATTCATACTCATTGGCGGCTAGGAAGTTGGGACACTGCGGAGACACTGCCAAACTGTAATACCACTCGGTAGAAGAAAGACGCAAAAACTTTTTCCATTGCCGGGTCACGTGACTGGTTTTCCGATCCGGATGTGATGTGGTGAGAGTTCTACATCCGGGTCACATCGTGAGAGATCGTGGCACCCTGTGAAAGCCCTGCTGGTCGGTGGCTGAGACGGTCTGGGACTCCATTGAAGAGAGTGTTGGCGTGTGAGCAAAACAAGTCCATCCCACAGTTGGCGAATGAGTATACTCATTACATGCTTTTTATTCACATTTGTTTGTGAATTTTTTATTCACATTTGTTTGTGAGTTTACATCTTTTGAATTTTGGTCTGGTTATTAAATGTTTTGTTTCATATTACACTAGGATCGGGCGCTTTCTTTTTTTGTCTTTCTGTAGATTCACTGGGAGATCGTTGGTTCCTTGCAGAGAGCAGCCGGTATCCAGAGTTTGTATTTTTTTTTCAAATATTTTTTTTTTCATTATTTTTTTTATTTTATTTTTATCTTTTACACAGGACATTTTTTTTCTTTTTCCTTTTTTATTGAAGACATAATATCCAATCATTGGCAATACACTCACAAGGATTTTATCAACAGCCATAGCTCACACTAATTTAGGCAATTATTGCAGTTGTGTATATGTGCATTATTTGTATGTTCACAAATTGATAGATTTTTACCTCTGACATCTTAATATTCATGTATGTATATATAATCATTTAATTATTTGCATATCATTTGGTGTGGAGTGAGATATTATCTGAGGGGCGCAGTTTTTTCTTTATATATAGTGACGTCTCAGTCCCAGCGTCGGATCTTTTGTCCAGATCAAAGGCAGGAAACACTGTACTTTCTAAGCAGGGGTCTATTTACAGGGTACAAAGCAGGTACAGGGTTAACTCATAACACAAAACAGAAACAAAAGACCTACCTCATTCCAGGAGTACTGACTAATACTGCTTAGTCCCTAACTAATCGTGGGAGAACTAAACTCTTTCCCCACTTTACCCAGTGTACCTGCAGCAGGTCTCCTTTCAGTCTCTCACAGGGCTGTCTGTGTGTGTCTTCAAATCAGTCTAGCAGCAGCGTCTCTCACCTTCTCTGTATAACTCTCAACAGTGTGTGTCTGGCAGCATGGGGGGAGGGGGAATCTCTGTATCACTTCCTGACTATACAGGCTAGGCTTATTAGCTCATTAACTCTCAGCTGAACAGACCTTTCCAAGATCTATGAGAGCTGTAAAGTACCACAACTGCCCCATTCTAACCCTTAGAGGGCAGTGACGGCATCACAATATATATATAAAAATATATATATATATATATATATATATATATATATAGTAAACAAGAACAGATGGCACTCACTAAAAGATAGGTGCTTATCCCATAGGTATTGAATAGGTAACAGAGTACCTTACCAGGCAGACAAGGAGATCCAGGACCACGCAGCAAGAAAAGAGACAGCACTCATGGTAAAGTCCAAAACGATGTATTTAAAAGGCACAATCAACCGACGTTTCGGTCCTAACAACAGGACCTTTCCCAAGGGAGTGCTCATACAATACATATATTGCTATATATACATACAAAGGGGCCCCAGCACGCAAATAGATACAATAGACAATTGTCAATTTGAATAAGTCAATAAAGGTATATTTGGCAAAATTTGTAGCAGCTTTACAATATACCCAAATGCAGGGTATAGAGATCACATTTCGCGAAACAACAACTACAATAATGTGGAGGGAAGTGAGTGGTTGGAGGTGAAAAAGGGGGATGGAGGATAACAGCAATGTGACGACAAAAGGAGGATAAAAAATAAGCAATATCGCTAAACACTTCATAGGAGGCTATTGGATGGCTAACATACAGTGCAAGTTCCACCTTCTAAAGTCAAAGCCTGAAACAGCTGGAGGAAAACAAGTAACTATAAGTTAAGCAAATAAGGCAAAATACGAATCCTCTGCTGTTGAAAACATCTATGACTCTCCTGGGGCAGTCTGCAATGGTCCCTGTGACAGGGGGTTCCCAGGAAAGCAGCATCGTGGATGGGTGCTGGTGGATTTCAATTGTGTTGCTTTCTTTGTACACCAGCGAATTTCTTCTTGACATAATAAGTCCCAGGGTTCTTAGGCTTTGGAGTCATCGACACGTTTTCTTTATTCTCCTTTGCCTTTCACTTTGGCTTTGAAACAGCTACCGCCTTTTGCTTTGTCGTGGTCGGCACAGCACAAGAAAGCAGTCCGTAGAATCGGGGGTGATCCATGGAAGCAGATGGAAAAATGCACAATGCAGTAACTGGACAAGGGCAAGTTCAGATAGAGATGAACGTGTGGGAGGCTATGCAATTTATGTCACCCTTTTATACACTATGATAACCAAACGAACAATAGTGTCCAAATATCAGTGCGACAGAGCATTGAGGTTAAACGTAAATCTTTTTCTTAATGTCCCTTAGTGTGAGCCATTCAGTAAAATTCAATGGGGTGTTTATTCAGATCCAGATTCAGGCTAGTAAAGCATCAATTGCCGACAGTTGACTCATATAATAGTAGTAGCCATATAGCAAGGCATACATCTCTAAGTGGGATTTATGGTGTAATAGGGAAAGAAACAGCTCATAAAGCAATTCAATCCTTTTAACCACCACACTTGTAAGAGAAACTACTTAGAGTAAAATGGCCACATTGATATAAATAGCAGCAAACGAAACCTCCATTAGAAAACTCACAGTTTGATGAGGTAATGGCTCCAGAGGCGTGCATCCAACAGGGAAATGTAGACACTGGTAGAATCCTCAGAGGAGGGGTGTGGAGCACAGCAAGCAGGAAATGAACGGGAATACAGCACACAAAAATTCAATAAAAACTATTTATTGGGTAACGGACAAGAGAGACATCAAAAATAGGGTACAAGGACCAACTCTGATGTGTTTCGGGTGCAAATGTCCTTTGTCAAAGAGTATAACCCTTCCTGGTAGTCTTGTGCATTTTATAGGGATGAAATGCAGGCAGCTGCCGATACCGGAAGTGATGTCAGCAGTGCGCCACAAATGTCTCGTGAGTCATACCACAGACACTCATAGTAAGCACAATAGCGCCACCTAGGCAGGCGAGCTAACCAGCAGATCATCTATACAAAAGGATAACACATTCACCAGCACACTATGAGAAAGAACAGAAGAACAATTATTTATTTATTTATTTATAAAATATTTTACCAGGAAGTAATACATTGAGAGTTACCTCTCGTTTTCAAGTATGTCCTGGGCACAGAGTAAAACAAAATAACACATGGTTACAAATACAGTTACATAAATGAACAGGGTATACATTATATACAATACATTGCATGCACAGTTAAAGAAAATATATATTATGAGCGTATGAAACAGTTACAGACCAGATTAAAGTGTGAGACAGCCTTAGATTTGAAAGAATTTAAGCTGGTGGTGGATATGAGAGTCTCTGGTAGGTTGTTCCAGTTTTGGGGTGCACGGAAGGAGAAGGAGGAACGTCTGGATACTTTGTTGAGTCTTGGGACCATGAATAGTCTTTTGGAGTCTGATCTCAGGTGATAGGTACTGCATGTGGTAGGGGTGATGACTAAAGCACATCAATCAAGAATATTTGGATCTATGTCAATCTCACAGCATAGAGTGACTAAGTAATAAATATAGCAGACACAAGAAAATTATGAAAAACAGTGTACAATATATATTGAAATGAAAATTAAAACAATGAATGAATGTATAATAGATCAATCAAACCAAACAAAAGGGAATAAAAACATGTACCCCAATACAAATATTAATGAATTAATTAATGTATTATATAAATCAAGAATATCATCACATGATTATATAAGCATGCTATGGGAGGCCCAGCAGTTGGATACAACCTGCAGCGCCGGCTGGCTAGGCCCTCCTCAGCTGCCGGGCCCAGGACAACTGTTTCTGCTCCCCCCCCTGTCAGTGGCTCTGTACACATCTATACCGCAACTATAGGGAATACCAATTATTGAACAGGCTTTAGAGATGTTGGCTCAGGATACAGACCTTAAGTCATTGCTTTTAGAATTTTGTCAAATTATTTTTGCTTTAATACTAAATTCTATTTGCTGATGCAGTAAAAAGCGATGAGTTCCAATGTTGCCCCTTCTAACGCAAGTCTCTCTATGGATCACTTTGAAAAATCACACGCCAGGCATTTCCGGAACATGTAGTTCATATGGTTCTGCTTTTTAGATGAAATGGCGATTAAATCAAGCAGAATTTGATGACATTTTTCCAAAATATTAAGACGGGTCAACTTTTATTTTACCTGGGGAGATTTGTCAATTTTAAAAGACAAACTTTAAAAAGTTGCAAAGTGTTCATCAAGTAAAAATCTCTACAGCTTGAAATATGGATTTTGCAAAACAGGAAAAAGAAAGAAGGAAAGAAGGAAAGAAAATCTGGGTCCTGCTTCCAGGTTGCGGATCAAGTGGAACGCAGAGTTGTGAAAAGTACATTAGGGAAATGTATAGAGGTTAAAGTCTCTGGTCAAGAAAAATAAATAAAGGAGATCGACAATCTAACTTATGAGGAGAGGCTTGCTAAATTAGATTTATTTACATTAGAAAAGAGGCTTCTAAGAGGGGATATGATAATAATATACAAATATATTCATTCCCCCCCACCCCCCAACCTCACATGGAACCGGGCTGGGGAATAGGTGTATTACCAGGTGTGTGTGGTGCTCTACCTGTAGGCTGCAGGAGTACTGAGTGGTCTGCTAGTTGGTAATGAGACAGGAACAGGACAGGCATGGACAGATCTCTGGTTTCATCTGGGTTGGACTCAGCGCCTCCAGCTGTGATGGAACCCATGGGGTGTGGGTGTCAGTCCCCATTACTGCACTATCATACCCCTCCTGCCAGGGAACTGACATCAGAGGCAGAAGTATCTTCGAATAGATTTTATTGTAGTGCTTGCTGCAGCAGCTCTTCCTTGCAGCATATCATTTTCTTTACAAGCCCCAGGAATTCTGAAGGGTGCATACCCGTCAGTAGGGCTCTGATCCCGGTAGTCTATAGGCCAGCCAGCCTAGAGTAAGCATGCTTGCCCCGCCATGGGGAAGTCTGACGGGAGTTGAGGACAACGGCCCTCTCTGTCCTCACTCTCTGAAGAGCTAAGGAAAAGACTCCCTCACTCCATGACGAGCAGGGTACAAAGACTTCTAACTTTTGGCTACTCCCCTAGAAACCTCTGGAAGGGGCAGGCTCATATACTGTACCCACCTAAAAGGGGGTGATGAAGTTGAGACATTAGGGGGTTTGACATAACCGCATTAGGGCCAAAGCACCATTTTGTTTAACTATTTTTAGTCCGCCATCTTGTCTTTGTGATTTTTAATGTCATCTTTCTCTGTGAAGAAATCTGTGTGAAAGAGAGAATGGAATGTTTTCGCTCCTAGCTGACTTTATTGATCTTTCCTCATCCAATCAGCTCCAAATGAAAGTGTAAACAGGCCAGATGTTATGAGAAGCCTGTGAGATAAGCTCAGATTCTTACTTTCTCATACAATGTGTCAAGTGGCAGAACTGACATCACATTTAACCCCATAATGATTTTTAGCTTACATACAGTTATTCAGTATTATTATGTATTACATAATTACATCAGCTTTAGTATTGTTATGTATTACAAAATGAGGTAATATTTAGTGACGTGCAAGCCCCCCCATAAAGGGGTGGAGCTTTAGGTTTTAGGGTATAAATATATGGCATACCGTGTTATCAGGGAGAGAGCTTTTTGTTTTGAAGCTGTCTCCGCTGTGTGCACTTGAAATAAACTCATTTGATAACTGAACTTTTGTTGTAACATTTTTACAGCTTTTACAGGGGCTTTTTTTAACAGGCCATGAGTCACCACCTACTGCACCGACACACTTTATTCGAGCAAATACCCAGTATGTACCTGGCAGATACCTGGAATGCGCCGCTCCTCACCTCTGACAAGCCCCGTTGCATTTGCCTTCCCAGCCTGGGTTCATGCCTGGCTGACGGGCGGCTGATCTGTTAAATGATAATGATTAGGATTTAATAGGCTGCAATGCTTCGTGTGTCTACCAGATGGCATAAATTCATGAATTGTAATGCAGTATATATATATATACTGTGCAGTATTGCAGCCAGCGGGAATAAAATGCTTCAATCCCTGCCTGGAAAATACCTCAATGCACTCGGCAGAAAACAGTCACAAACCTCAATACACCCGGGTATACCCGAATTCGTGGGACTAGCCGAGCTCGAATAAAGTGTGTCGCCAGTGTACATTCCTTCACTTTCAAGGGAAGCAGAAGGGGGTCACTGGCCGATAGATTAACCTGCTAATGCCTGGAATTTAAAATGACTTACAAAGCAGATACACTATGGGGAGAGAAACAGGTACTTATGGAACATACCCTGTATATAAATATATAATATATTGTGATTCCCACACCACGTTGCAGTCTCTTTTAGTCCAAATTGAAGGCTGGAAAAACTCTATTTCTCTTTACAGGGTTTATTTACAGAGATTAAATCATACAACAAGCCCACCGTCCCTTTAAGTTAAAACAAATCATAAAATTAAATATCTATTACCGTTAGGGAAAATAACTTAACTTTTCTTCAGCTCTTTCTAACGGTAGCTGGACAACTATACTGGTTCCCAGCTCAAAACATGTCCTGGCATACAGTATGCACCCCACATTAACAGTCTTAAGACAACAATAAAGTGTTTTCTTATCTGTTTGGAGCAGACGTCCCTGTTCAGCACAGTCTCTCCTCCTTTCCTTCCTAGGGGAACTCAGCCCCATGTGAACTCTGAGAAACTCCTCTGTAGGTCCACTGTCAAAGGCTGTGCCAGCCTTCCTTCTTTAGCTGGGGAGCACTTCTCTGTGCCCTTCTCTGGGACAGCAATCTCTCACTCTCTCTCAGCATGTGTCTCTCACACACAGGGCATCTCTGTATCTACCTTAAACACATGCTTATTCACTGAGGAGTCCAGCCTGATTAATTAGGCAGCATCTGCATTAGCCATTCCATGGAGGATTAACTCTCTGTGAGCTGGAAAAGTCCCATAGCTGCCCTATTTCCAGCAGCTAGAGGCCAGTGATGGTATCACTATATATTAACTTAACAAAGTGTGGAATATACAGCAGAGACTGCAACTATTCTAACACAAACCAGTGGCAATCGCCAAAAAGACCCAGGTACACCCAGGTATATTCTGGATACATGCCTTAAACTTGCCTTCAACTAGACCCAGCATTTCTGCATTGATTAATGGCCCATCAGATTAACAGCGGGGGTCCCAGCCAGTCCCATTCAAACTGAATGGGACTGCCAGGGACCCCTGCTGTGTTAATCCTATGGGTCATTAGTCAATGCAGAAATGCATTAAACTTGCCTTAAACTAGCCCAGCACATACACAGAATGTAACTGGGCTAGTTTAAGGCAAGCTTTAGAATAGTCGTGGTCTTGTCTGTATATATATAGTTGTGGTCTTGTCTGTATATATATATACAGACCCCGCTGTTAATCTGATGGGCCATTAATCAATGCAGAAATGCTGGGGCTAGTTTATGGCAAGTTTAAGGTATGTATCCAGAATGTACCTGGGTGTACCTGGGTCTTTTTGGCGATTGCCACTGGTTTATGTTAGAATAGTCGCAGTCTCTGCTGTATACACTTAGTTCAATATATACACACGGCAGCTCAAATGAGGAATAACTAGTTCCTAAATAACATGAAGAAAAACAAAAAATAAGAGCGCACAATCCTGAAGATAATTAATAACAATTTGATATTAATAATATGCAAATATTAAGTGACCAAAAGATAGCAAATAAGACAAAACAGAAATGTTATCAATAAAATACAAATAAACGGAGGGTGAAATTGCTGCAGCAATAGAGTTAATGAGGGGACCCCGAGAGTGAAGCTGAAAGTCTGATAATTCCTGAGGTGAATAGAGGCTGAAGCAACCTCTTTTTGAAGAAGTGAATAGCGACTCAAATGGCAGCTGCAATGCTAAAGAAGATCCAATGTGATAGATGGTAATATCAGTCTCTTACCCAAAGGGCCCAGATGTAAGCTCTACAGACACTTGCGAACCTTGCAAGTCTGTCAGCTGGATGCCTCATACGGGGAGTATTGTAAGCCAAGATGTGATAGTACTTAGGGGAGTACCTGGTTAACGGCGTCAGGACCCACGCGTCTTATCATGAACACTCACAGTGTTCAAAGGGTGTTTTCCCAGCTCGATCAGGCAAACTCGACCCAATCATGTACTGTGGTAAAACTAAGGTATGGTCCCTGTATTTTCACTATTCACTTTACTTGCAGATATGTAAGTATCCTCACTGCTATTTACCAGTTTTTAACTGCACTAGGTTATAAAAGCATATGCTTGGATATATTAACCCCTTCTGGGTTTATTTTACATAACATTAGTATGCATTTAGCATAGGGACCTGCTATAGAGACTTACTTTGACGTGGTTAGCAGGCTTGGCATTATTTGATCAAAGGTTCTAACCAAAAGTCTCCTTTATCTTATAGATTTTTACACCATATATATTTATTCCCCATTTATTGCTATCCCAAAGGGAGAAGCGCAGGGATTCACCTTCGGCAAGCAAATACCCATATATATTGATATATTACGAAGATAAAAAACAATTGTAAAATACAATGCATACAATGTATAAGAAACAAATGTTGCCAGTCACATGCTATAATTCAGTGAAGAGAGTAGATGTTTGCTGAGGCATACAGTGATAAATCACCTGCTATACTAGGACAGGCAGCAGATAAATGTTCAGGTACAGACCACAAAGTCCAAAACACTAAGGTGAGTGAGGTAAATGATATAACAATCCCGTGACTCCGGAAGGGGTACAAGTGAACATGTGTGGGCTCAATTGATATCCCACCATTCAGGGGATATGCCAAAATCCTACTATTTGCATAAATACCAAGCAAGTGCGACCATATTTACGAGTGGACAATTTATATGATTTTTGAGTCTTGGAATTTTTTATATATAAATTTTTGCAATTTCCAATATCAAGTTTTGATTATCATTTTTAATTAATATTTTTTTCACAAATTAATCAATAATTGTATTTTGGGATCAGCAACACACCATATTTTATGTTTTTTATGTTTTATATGTTTTATTTGCTTTGTTTTTTTAATAGTGTGTACTCTCATAATAGAATATAGAGTTACATTTAGATTGAACTTATACTAGGTGCTATTTAATTGGTATTCATTACTAGTACTTGTTTCAGTACAAAGGTGCAATACATTTCTATGGGTCTACATACATACATACATACATACATACATACATACACACATACAGTGGCGGCCGCCTTTACCCTAGTGCGGCCGTATCGGCGCAACTTTGAAAATCGCGGGCAGATGCAGAATTTGATGCAGTATGTTCCGGTATTTTAGGCGCCGCGGGCGCCTTTTCCTAGTCCATTGTATTAGCGCTGTCTAGCAATTAATGCGGCATGAACGCGGTAAAGTGCGTGACGTTCGAAAAAAATCCCCCAAAAAATTCAGAGATGTACGAGAATAAAAGGGGCCGCAACAGTACGTACGTACGTATAAAAAATACAATATATGCAATATATACAATACATTTTATGTTATGGTGGGTGAAAAAGGCGACAGAAAACCTCCACGTTAGCGTATAGCCAATAAAGAATATCACTTGTGAGCACATTCACATGTCTTAGACAGGTCTGCAACCCTGCCTTTCTACCATTATCACCTCGCGTACAGTGCTCCCACTGCAGCAAGGGATGCTGGGAAATAACATGCAAATTAGCACACAATGTGTCACCATTTGCCTGGAATATCCATCCACATGGAGCCCATTTAAGCTGATGTTTGGCCGTTCACACAGCTTTTAAACACAGCATGGGACTAGCAAAGCAAGTACAGACCACTCACAAACATGTTTTTGTTTTGTTTTTGAAATAAATTTGTTTATTTTCATAATATAACATTACAGCTTATGTCATCAAAACATAAACAAAAAACATTCTTTTCCTAATCATTAGAACACACAGGACTAACCTTATATCATGTACTAATTAACTATACTTTTTCAGTTAAAAAACACACATTACAATATAACTTCCTATATTACATTAAAATACTGAACTAAAAACAAACTCAATTTCTATCCAGTAAATTCTCACTTTATCACAGCAAACACTAAACTAGCATACTGTAATCTAACATTTACCACACTAACTTCCTTTTGTCAAAGAAATCTACATAAAATTTCTTACTTACAAAACCTTCTGTCTCTAACATTTCATCAAACATCCTCAACATCAAAGATGGCTGCAGGTGAGGCATTGCAGCTTTGAAATCCTCATATTCATAAACCTTACACGCCAAGTTGTAATGTCCTTTGAATAGGCATCCTTTTTTCCCCCTTCTCTCCTCCCCAGGCAAACAAAATAATCATCTTTCAGTATTCCTTCATACTTCTATGGGCTTCCCTTCCAATCATCCATAATCAAGCTTAAACGCTCCATATTTCCCTTCTTCCCCACCCAATCAGCCCATTTTTGTATTGTTTCTTTGTCCTTTATGCGCACATATATAAGACACTTTACCCTTCCCTTCATCTATTTTTTCCATGCAACTTTCATGCTCTTTCTCTCTTCACTCACACTCCTCTTTTTCTACTTTCCTACAATCCTCACCATTTTCTCCATCAGATTCACTCTCTGATCCTGTTTCCTCCTCATCTGCCCAGCTTCACATTTCTGGGGTTGCTGGAAAGTCCTCATCAGCTGAGCTTTAATCAGCGTCCAGTCCACTCAGATCCATTGCCACTTGTTGCACAGTTCTTTTAACTGTTTCTTTTTGGCATTTTAACTTTCTCTTTCCTCTGGTTACAAACTGCTCCTCCCCAGCATCCTCCTTTAAAGCATCTGCTTCCCCAAGCCTTGAGGTGTTGTTTGCGCCTTGGGTGGGGGTATCTGGATCCGTGGCCACACACTGCTCCACTCCACTCTTTTCACTTGACTTCTGTGGTTCCTTCGTTTGTAGCGGCCATCTTTTCTTCCTCATGGCATTCGTTTGTAGCATCCATCTTTTTTTCCTCCTCTGTTTTAGTCTCCTCTCTCCTCCAACCACATCTGGCTCGGTTTGCGTATGATTGGGGCACTGTCTGAAACTGTGACCGTTTTTGCCACACAAATTGCACTTAATTTCTTCAGTACACTCATGTTTACTGTGTCCCAGTTGGTTGCATTTTGTACAGAATTCCTCTGTACAGTCTTTCTGTAAGTGATCAGGTGCCCCACATCGCCTGCACCTTCTTGGCTGTCCCGCATAAAATACTGATCCATGCAATTGCCCAATATGTATCGCATTCGGTATATGTACCAGCTCTAATGTCTCTTTGTCCTCTTTCAGGAGCACAGTGTACTTCATTACACCGGTTTTAATGCGGTCCTCATCCACACACCTTTCTGGCTTCTCGTACACCACAGTACAATACTGTTTAAGCCAAAAGGCTACATCCTCTGTATTTAAATTTTCATTGTAAATTGCCACAAAAACATTTTTTCTGGGCCTATTAGTCAGGTCCTCCAAGAAGATCTTATCCAATTTTCCCTCCCTCTTAAGCAGGGAATACAGCTTCATACATTTCTCATGTGTAGCTGGGTTTACAAAAATCACTTGGTAACTTGGTAACACTTACTTGGTGTCACTTCAAAGATATAGTCCAATTCCATGGGGCTGAAGCCAAATAACTTCTGTAACACCAACCGACTGAAGTTCATGCGATCCATCCGGATATCATCATGCAGGACAAACTAGACAGCATTCCTCCTCTGCATCTTCTTAATCTTTCTGTTATCAGCAACACAAAAGCACTTTCTCTTCCGTCAAAGTTGCAGGGCCTGCGCCTGCAGCCCCCCCAGCCCCTGCAGCCCCCCCAGCCCCTGCAGCCCCGTTTTGACCTTAATGGGTCTCATCAGTGTGAGGTTGGTTTATACTTGCTTTGAAATATTTCTAGGCTGGGTAGGTTTACCATACATTTTAAGTTATGGTGGGTGAAAAAGGCGACAGAAAACTTCCAACGTTAGCGTATAGCCAATAAAGAATATCACTTGTGAGCACATTCACATGTCTTAGACAGGTCTGCAACCCTGCCTTTCAACCATTATCACTTCGCATACAGTGCTTCCACTGCAGCAAAGGATTCTGGGAAATTACATGCAAATGAGCACACAATGTGTCACCTTTTGCCTTGAATATCCATTCACATGGAGCCCATTTAAGCTGATGTATCGCCGTACACACAGCTTTTAAACACAGCATGGGACTAGCAAAGTAAGTACAGACCACTCACAGACATGTTTCAACCTTGATTTGTATCATCAGTGAGAGGGTGGTTTAAACTTGTGTAACGGGTTTTGTGAACCGGCCTGACCCACCGAATCTCACATTGGCCCCTGTGGTCTAACCAGTCCCCCATTACAGTGTGTAGTGTCTGGTGGTGCACCTGTTGGCTACAGGACTCCTGAGTCTTCCGCATGATGGTGTGTGGGGAGGACCCGTCCAGACAGACAGCTGAGGTAGTGTGCTTGAGTCCTACCTAGGTCCAGTGCAGCGCCTCCACCTCATCAGGGTCACTTGGGGATAGTCCTGGTGAGGAACTCCTCTGTGGTGCAGCCCCTTGTGCAATCACTTCACTCTTACACACGAGGGTTTATGTTATCAGCATCATCTTTATTGTACGGTGGGCCATGCTGCCCTCCACAATGGGGTGTGACTAGCCTTCCATTGTGCCCATACTTCCCTTTAAAAGGTATTGTCTCCTTGATTAGGGATTCCCTATCCCAGCCGGGATGTCTTTATTCTGTGCCAGGTCCCTGGACACAGACTCCTGCTTCAGCTACTAGATCATAACTGAACTTGTATTTGAACTAGAACTCTTATCTGACTAGAACTCCTCCTCCACTTAGCAGAACTAACTTTTAGACACAGTGCTGTGCCTTATGTACACTCTGGGGGCTGACACAACTCTGACATCACCAACCAGGGAGTCAGAGTCTGTGACCACTCCCATCCTTACACAGGGCACCTCACCAGGGTGTGAGGGCAAACCTCCATGATTACTGCTGGCATGCCCACAACTTACCAGGCCTTACTGTCAGCAGGAGAGATGACTGTAGCCATTTTACATGACCGCTACATTATCCCCCTGGTGAATCCCATCGTCCTCGCTGGGACCTAAATTTGCATACCTTCCTCCAGGAAGCACTGTAACACAAAACATAATTGTTAACTTCACACAAAGTTTTCATAATGCAACAACAAGAATGACTACAGTACATTCCGCCAAGCACGCCCCGTCCAGCAGCCACGAGCCCGCGTAATGTCCCAGTACCTCCTAATAATAGTGACTCGGGTCAGGTTTCCTAACCTCCCTACCACCCATATCCAGGACTGTGACATGGTAATGTCTAGGCAGTCCTCTCTCGGGCCTATAGGTCACCTTATGCTTATATATGTTCCTCCCTATGCCCCATACTCGCATCAGATGATCTATCCTATCCTCTGCCTTTCTTCCCGTAACTGCACTCCCCTTATTGACCAAATACATTTCAATGGACTCCCTGAGCCACCTTCCTCTATTCTCCTCTATCTCATCCATGATAGGCTCAGGGACATAAGGGTACTCCAACCCGTGGGATGACTTATATCGAGCCATTATTGCCCGTTCAGCTCTACTGATCCTGGTCAAATCCGCATTACCTGCCCTCCCAGGTAGCACCCATGACAGGGGTTCGTCCGGATCCACAGTGTCTGATATGATATCAGGTCCCATGGGCTCTATCTCCCTGTGTTCTATCTTGAGCCACCTCTCCTGCAACTCCCTTTCTCGTTGCTCAGGGGTGAATTCTCCTACGGCCCACCAATAGTCTACTACATCCTCCCTACGGATGAGAAACCGCGTACGATCCATCCAGGCTACATAGCCTTCAAAGAGTGGGGCCCACCAATGGTGCTCTTTAAACTTATGCGAATCCCCTGAATCGCTTTCGTCCGCATCCCCCCCAGAGAATACCCCCGATGTCCGTGCCGACCGTGGTACGGACCACCGTGATGATCCCAGGGCCTTTTTCTCTGGTTCGTTGGTCACCGGAGGCAACCACCGGCCTACCGCGGCCTTACCCAACTCTCCCCCACCCCGAGAAATGCCCTCCGTAGCGCAACTGCGCTGTCTCTCCCCAGTCCGTCTCACCTCCTCTTCCAAGGGTATGTCCCCAGATTCTAGACTAGGCGGGGAACCCGGGGACTGTGTGATTGGGGCAGGGGTTTTACCTAGGGCGTGGGGCTGGGCGTAAGGGCAAGCGAGTGGGTGCCACGGGGCTACGACCCGTTCCCCGCTGTCCGTAGATTGATCCAATGAGGATAGCTCACCCTCCTCAGTCCTCGGATCGCCCATCCAGCTCCTGAGCCTTTGAGGTGATCGGGGACCTTCCTCCGATCGCCGAAGCGTCGCTGCTTCCTTCCCAGCGGTTCCGCCGTCGCCACCGGAAGTGATGTCCTCCCCGGAACCGGAAGCGCCGCCATCTTGGGTTGAACCCCCATGCGGGATCTCTTCCTCGATGACGACATCCGGAAGCTCCGCCGTCGTCTTCACCGGAAGTGATGCCATCTCTACACGTGCGTCTTGGGCCTGGCACGGCCTTTCTACCGCTACGCTGTCTGCCGGGACAAGGTAAGTGATTGGGCTTCGCTTACCAGTCCGCAGGGGTGTAGGCGTCTCTCGCCCGTCGCCGCCATATCCTGGGGCGGAGGGACTCCGTCTCTCGGCTCGCCGATCTGCGGGGGACGCCCTGTTCTCCAGGCTGCCACTCACCCCACGGGGTGTCGTCCTTCCCTGTTCCTTCTTGGGCCCTGATTTTACCACCGCTAGCTCGCGGAGATCCTCGTCGGAGTAGTCTCCCTTCCCTGATTTAGGGGTCACCGATCGGGGCGAAAGTCTCTTTTCAGTGCGGTCGGGGGGTGACCCGACCGTCTCGGTTGCTGCTGACCCAGCCGATTTGATCGACTCCAGTCCCCTTTCTCTGGGACTTGCACGACTTATCCATAGAGCACCAGGGGACTCGGCGGCTCGCCTAGCCGTATCCCCCAGGGGGTCAGCAGGTTGTATCGGGATGAATGTTGGCATTGGCCACAGATAAAATGTCCCGCAGTGTGGGCAACGTGCCACTGTATTAACAGTGCCTCCGGGCAGCCCGCATTGAAGGCAGAGCCCGACCACCGTCTCGGTGTTTGCCACCCTGACTACCAGTAGCCCGCCGGGTACCGAGTAGGGCTGGGTGGACACCATAGTGCCCACAGTGGAGGAGCAGGCCATTCTTTTAATAGGGGCCACTTTCTGTATGGGTCTCTCCAGGTCAGTGGTTCCTCGCAACTGACTGGTAGAAGTTGCTGGGCCAGCCACTCCCTGCTTCGGCTCCTCCCTCCGCTGACATAGCTGGAACCCGCCCCCAGGGGTTGCAATAATGGGCGGGTCCCACAGGGGAATAGCATGCCCCTAAATTAAGGCCGCGCCTTTCTCAGTCCTGGTGGGCGCGGTCTGCGTTCTCGCGCCAGTTTCCCCATCAGGGTGAGGTTCTTTTCCCGCGGCTAGTTCCCGCCTTCTCCTGGCAGCCGCCCTTTGTGCAAGATAGCCATCCTTTTTGCACTGCATCTCCACGGCCGGAACTACTTCTTGTAGTGGCGCCGTCTGGATATCAGTCCCTGGGCCCAGTGGGTGCATTCCCACAGGCCAGAGTTGAAAGTCACTCCCCCTGGTTGAAATCAGGGGAGGGTCCCATAGACTAAGCGGTTGACTCAGCACAGGGGCCGAGTGAGTCACTGTCCATGAAGGCGCAGCCATAGCTTTCGCGCCATGCTCCCCATCAGGGTGGGGCTCTGCTGTTCGCGCCATTCCCGGCCAGCTTTTTGCAAGTCCTGAATCAGCCAAGTTCTCTGCGACTGGCCCACGCGGTCTCCCTAGCAAGCGGGAGCCGCCATTTTGGATAGCTTTTGAGTCCGAAATGTCAGTTTGTTTTCTTGATGAGGTACTGTAGCATTCATTTGGTTGCACGTCCACTGACATCCATCCTCACTGTGCTCCACCCCAGTTATCACAATGTCCTCACACTCCTCAAGGGGGGCACCTCGGTGTCCCAGACAGGACAAAAACGGGGCAGCCACCGCCTTCGCTCCACTCCAGAGCAGATTAGTTAGAGACAGCTCAGCGACAGTTTGCTCTTCAGTGGGGCGCACGCCACGGGTGCCTTCCCCATCAGCTTCCGATCGTCATTTTGGGCTCTCCGCACCATGCGGATCCTCCATTCCTTGGGTTGTCACGCTCTCATACCAATTATCATACATGGGGCTCCGCTCTGCGGGGCAGCCACCACACCAGTACAATAAAGATTTGCTCAGATGCACCACCACATGTGTACCTGATCTAGGCTGGACTCATGTTGCACTACCTCAGGCTAGGCTCACTCTCTCAGTGTCTGCTGTAACTCCTTCCTCCCAGTCTGTGCTCCCTATGGTAAGTGTCTGGAATGGGCTAGAGTATTCTGGCTCTGCCATGCAGTACTTGGGGCGTCTACCTGTCTTGGTTAGCCTAGCGCAGACCCTCTCCAGGATTCCTGACCACGTTAACAGGCTATCCCTTCTGGCATCCTACCAACTAGCACTACCTCAAGGTGACTAGGACAGCTATAGCCCGGCTCCAAACCCCTCACTCCTTTCAGGCCCCTAGGTCGTCCCTGCGAACCGACAATACCCCGTCAGCCCCTGACCGCCCCTAGGTCCGTCCCAACGCAGCACAAAGTGGCAGCAGACACTCTCCCTGTTTCCCATTGTGCCTAGCTAGAGCCTGTCCTGTTGACAGGTCTGGTCTCTCAGCAGCGCCTCCAAATGTAACGGGTTTTGTGAACCGGCCTGACCCACCCAATCTCACATTGGCCCCTGTGGTCTAACCAGTCCCCCATTACAGTGTGTAGTGTCTGGTGGTGCACCTGTTGGCTACAGAACTCCTGAGTCTCCCGCATGATGGTGTGTGGGGAGGACCCATCCAGACAGACGGCTGAGGTAGTGTGCTTGAGTCCTACCTAGGTCCAGTGCAGCGCCTCCACCTCATCAGGGTCCCTTCGGTCACTTGGGGATAGTCCTGGTGAGGAACTCCTCTGTGCTGCAGCCCCTTGTGCAATCACTTCACTCTTACACACGAGGGTTTCTGTTATCAGCATCATCTTTATTGTACGGTGGGCCATGCTGCCCTCCACAATGGGGTGTAACTAGCCTTCCATTGTGCCCATACTTCCCTTTAAAAGGTATTGTCTCCTTGATTAGGGATTCCCTATCCCAGCCGGGATGTCTTTATTCTGTGCCAGGTCCCTGGACACAGACTCCTGCTTCAGCTACTAGATCATAACTGAACTTGTATTTGAACTAGAACTCTTATCTGACTAGAACTCCTCCTCCACTTAGCAGAACTAACTTTTAGACACAGTGCTGTGCCTTATGTACACTCTGGGGGCTGACACAACTCTGACATCACCAACCAGGGAGTCAGAGTCTGTGACCACTCCCATCCTTACACAGGGCACCTCACCAGGGTGTGAGGGCAAACCTCCATGATTACTGCTGGCATGCCCACAACTTACCAGGCCTTACTGTCAGCAGGAGAGATGACTGTAGCCATTTTACATGACCGCTACACTTTCTTTGAAATATTTCTAGGCTGGGTAGGTTTACCATACATTTTAAGTTATGGTGGGTGAAAAAGGCGATAGAAAACATCCACCGTTAGCGTAGCCATGTGAATGGATATTCCATGTGAATGGATATTCCAGGCAAAAGGTGACACATTGTGTGCTCATTTGCATGTTATTTCCCAGCATCCCTTGCTGCAGTGGGAGCACTGTATGCGAGGTGATAATGGTAGAAAGGCAGGGTTGCAGACCTGTCTATAACATGTGAATGTGCTTACAAGTGATATTCTTTATTGGCTATATATATATATATATATATATATATATATATCTCCCCTCATGAAATCCCTCTCCTGGCTTCCGATCAAATCCCGCATCTCACACTCCATTCTTCTCCTCACTTTTAAAGCCTTACACTCTTCTGCCCCTCCTTACATCTCAGCCCTAATAATCGTTATGCACCATCCAGACTCTTGCGTTCTTATCAAGGATGTCTTCTTTTCTACCCCCTTTGTATCTAAAGCCCTCTCCTGCCTTAAACCATTTTCACTGACTGCCCCACACCTCTGGAATGCCCTTCCCCTCAGTACCAAACTAGCACCCTCTCAATCCACCTTTAAGACCCACCTTAAGACACACTTGCTTAAAGAAGCATATGAATAGCACTGTGGATATTCTGAACACATGATACATAAAGCTTGGACCCCTGCAGACGCACTTACCAGAACTCCCTCCTACTGTCTCTGTACGTTCTCCCTACCTAACAATTAGACTGTAAGCTCCTCGGGGTAGGGACTCCTCTTCCTTAATGTTACTTTTATGTCTAAAGCACTTATTCCCATGCTCTGTTATTTATTTGATTACCACATGTATTACTACTGTGAAGCGCTATGTACATTAATGGCGCTATATAAATAAAGACATACAATACAATATATATATACACTACAATATTAGTCCTTTTATCTGTTCCTCTGTTTATAGTACAATATTGTCTTCATCTTTTATTACTGGCATTCCTCATAGTAAAGCAAAGACTTGTGACTGAAAGCAACTATGTTATTCCTTGTCAGATGGTGTAAAAAAAAATACCATTATTATTTAAATTGAAAATGATTAAATGCATGCTCATTTGGGCATGCTGACACAAATGTGTTTGCAAAGGTCAAACTTGCTGATAATAACAAGAAAGGCTTCATATGCTTTACTAATAACACAATTACTCTTCCTAATAGTTTGTCACATTTTTTATTGTTCTGGTCAAGTTGGATGGTTCAGTGGAATGTAATATGTATAAAACTTTCCATAAAGACATGTAAACAAATATTTCAGGATTAGCTGCAGGTTTTGACAATGACATGCATCTTATTATAAAGAATGTGGGGTTTTACAGATTACAGATATTTATCTTTCTTTATGTCTAGCTTGTAAAAATACTGTACTTCCTGAGATAGCACCTGATTAGGATATATGTTACATAAATGTTACATAAATGTAACTCTGGGTAGAGATGAGAGAATAGTTTGAATTATGCTTTGCAAAAAAAGAGTGAGTTTCTTCAAACGTACATTTCTTATCACGTTTTCACAAACGTTCCCATTGTTCAAAAAATGAAAGAAATGTCCCCAGTTTTTCTAATTTCACCAGAATTTTGTGACATTTCACATAAGTTACAATATAGGAAGGGCCAGCTGACCTTGCACATTACATTTTAATGCTTGGTAGGTCTTTTAGGCAAAACTTGTCAATTTACAATGAAATGTTTCACGAAATAGTGCACATTTTGAATGGGTAAGGATAATAAAAAGACAAGAAACCCATGAGTGCAGTACATGTATTCTACGGCTCCTCCTAAAATGTCATAATGTAAGTGTCACAAAGCCAAGTAAGAATTAAAGTTTTGGTGCAGTATGGCAAGCAAGAGGTTAACTTTTTCTAAAATAACTTTTTCATTCTGGCAATGCAGGCATGTGTTATAAAACCATATTAAATAAATGCATGCATTATGTTTGTTCAAGAACTAACCATAACTACTGTAATTGTTTGTATTAAACTGATAAAGATGGGCAGTTAATGAGTTGCATGTACCCATACAGTAGTTGTTAAGAGGAAAGATGGGGAGAGCTTCAAAGATGATCGCTTTAACTCCTGACCTAAGATAATAGAGAGGACCCTAGATTCTATAACATTAAGTAAGGTAACTAATGTCCAAAACAATTTTCAGGGAAATTGGGTATAGGCATACCCCACATTAACGTACGCAATAGGACCGGAGCATGTATGTAAAGCGAAAATGTACTTAATGTGAAGCACTACTTTTTCCCACTTATCTATGCATGTACTGCACTGCAATTATGATATACGTGCATAACTGAGGTAAATAATGCATTTGTAACAGGCTCTATAGTCTCCCCACTTGCGCACAGCTTCAGTACAGGTAGGGAGCCGGTATTGCTGTTCAGGATGTGCTGACAGGCGCATGCGCGAGCTGCCGTTTGCCAATTGGGCGCTATGTCCTTACTCGTGAGTGTACTTAAAGATAGTGTCCTTAAACTGGGGTATGCCTGTATAAACTTCTAAATGGAGAATATAAATGATTGTGGTCATTTAAAAATGTGTGATGATACAGTATAACAGTAGTTTTTACAAATATCAGATTTCACTCTCAAAGGTAAAAAATGGACGGTCACTGCTTATCAAATTCCTCTGAATGCAAGGATGTGGGTACCATTAATCTAGTGACTCCAGGAATATTTTACACTTTCTGATTAAATTGCAAATTAAATTATTCCCTTCTTACAACATAGTAAGTCAAACAAGTACAGTATCTCTTAAAAGAGAAAGTGACATACGGTATGGGTGACATGCCATACCCACAAAGGCCTGTGAGGGCACCTGGAATCTTTCACAGATTAAAGTGTTTTGGGGAAAAAAGGTTTTAAACTGCACAATACAGATCAACTTACTTTAGATGAGTACTTTTACTTTGACATTTTACCACTTTCACTGGTAATGTACTGTATGTTTTTTATTTTATTTTCTCTCCTTATTTTATAAACTGCCTTATCCTACAGTATGTAATATACTGTACAGTATGTGATTTTATAAACAATTTTCTGTAACAAGCACGGTTAGCCTTCCATAATATAAAATCTAAAATGTAATAAGTACTATCTTTGAGTTAATTAACACATTTAATTGATAATGTTTTGAAGAGATTGCATTCATTTTCGGACACGTTTTGCTAAATTGGGTTTTTGTTTATTTTGATTATTTTTCTGTTGACAAGGGGGACCTAGGAGTCATGGGGTTAGAAGAGTGGAGGTGATAGGGATAGTCAATAATTCCAAAGGGAATGTTTTTGGGTCTACAGACTGGGAGCGTTGGGTCCTGGTGGTTTCAATTACATGAATTACAGCACCATACATTTTTCTTGTGAATATTCTCTCCCCTGGCCCCTGATGGTTACTGTATGTACCCTGTATCTATGTCTGTATTTCTTCTGGATTTAGTGCCCACTCTCTCTTTATACTGTATATTTTGATGTGTATATAACGGTGTTTCCCAGGGCCCTTCTGATCCTGACCCCTATGCGAGAAAACTGCCCCCGTTACGTGTCATGTTATGTGGTGCACCTGCTGGCTCACAGGACTCCTGAGTCTCCCGCTTGATGGTCTTGGGGATTTCACCAGGACTGGCTCATGAGATAGTGCTGAGTTCTACTCACAGTTGATTCAGCGCCTCCATCTCTTCCAGGTCCCCACGACCACAGGGAGGAGTGTCTGGAAGAGAACCCCTGGGTGCAACTTCTTCCTGATTAACTCCAGTCTCAGGCAAGAAGGGTCTCTGAATCATGGGCATCTTTATTGACATCATCCACGGCAGACTGCCCATCATAGCGGCCGGTACTTAGCCGCACATCCGCATAGTTGCCCACCTCAAGGAAGTTCCCTCCTAACTCTGTAATGGAGACAGGAATATCTCTGCCACCTCTCCCCTAAGGGAGGGCCACCATCTGTGCCAGAGCCCTGACACAGTGTGGAGTCAGCTTGTCACTCTGCAACTACTTGACACTTGAGCTGCACAGACTCACAGCTCTTGCACCAGACACTTGCACTGTCTGGATCTGATCTACTAACTTTAGGAAGTGATGCGTATAGCTCCAGAAAACCCACCCCTATGTCACTGTTAGTGGACACAGGGCATGCTGTCACTTCCTTTGCTACATAATACACCTCACAAGGGGGTGAGGCCAATCCTCATGATAACTTCTGGCAAACCTGCCCTCTTAACAGGAATTACTGCACAAAAGGAGAGAGGCATGTAACCCCAAAATTACACAGGGCTACATGTAATTAACTCTCCACTATATTTTTCTATTTCTTCTACTGTAAAGCATTATCTAAGGGATTTCTTCTCTTTTTGATCATTATTGATCTGTTTCTGGTTTTTTTTTGTAGATATGTATTTTTTTATGTTAAGAGGGTGTATGCATGTTTTTTTATCACTAATGCTCTATATTACAGCTTTTATTGGTGTTGGGCTTCTACTAGGTGCTATTTGGTAATATTATACAGTACTTTTTAGTTAGGTGAGAGAAGTGGAACAGTCATCCTCCATTACCTCATGAAAGTGCCTACGGACACAAAACCACTGTCGGTACTTGTCAGGGGACTGCCCCCATGCTAATGCAGGTTATATCTATCACTTTTTCTACTGCTATATAGCATTTTTGAACTAATATGTTAGGTAACCCCTGTTTTTTTGCTTACAACTCTCTGTGAAGATTTTAATGCATGTTGAAAAATATGAACTTTAGTGGTATTTGAGTGCCCCAATGCTTTTTCACTTTTATTATTACAAAAATATATAAAGATGTACAGCAGCAGACGTTTTAACCCCCGTCATTGTGAGTAAACGCCAAAAATAACATGTTAAATAACAAGTGTGTTATCTCCTAACCCATTGATTTCAATAGCTTAATAGTTAAATAATGTGCAAGAGTTAATATAATGCATTATTGTTAATGGGTGTATTAATGTTTGCTACATCTGTGTATACCAAAACTGATAGCAATTTCAGATAGACTGCCTGTAGTGTGTAAAATTGGCATAACCATCATGGTGCTGTTGTCAATTAGAATTAGTTTGTTTTGATTACTTTCAGTAATCTATGGCACATTGCAGTTTGTAGCACATTCTGTTCAGTTGAGTAAATGCACACATTTTTAATCTAAAAATAATAAGGATATTCAAGTTTTATTGATTACATGTAGAATGTAAACATGGGGCAATGTTTTCGTAACAAATAGAATTAAAACTAAAACCCCAATCTTGTTTTTATTTTCAAACAGTAGATATTCACTGAAAATGAGATAGATACTACTGTTCAAAATCTTATTTGATTACATATTTGGGAGAGAAAAAAATTGTTGTGCGGAAAATCAACCCACACGTACCTTAATTGTTTTATGAAACCTTAGGCAAGATTATCTAATCTTCTCTACTGTAACACTCTATAAAATTCTGCATTAAGCAGTGAAAGAAAGGATATAACACATTTTAATTTAAAAATGTAACAACAAGAAAAAACCTCTAGTTAGGAAAACAGCATAAAAATCGTTTTTAAGGACTTTAGCATCAGTAGAGCTGAGAAATAACTTAAAGAGTTGAATAAAATAGTTACTGTATGTGGGTATGATGTCCCATATTTGGTGGGGTTGTCCCAAAATTTCCCAAACTTGGTCTCAGGTCTTTGATCTGATCAAAGAACAAACTAATCATACAATTTCACAGCATTATTTCATAAAAAAATCCAAAGGCATGCATAAATGGATATAGATTTTGACCTCACACATACAAATACAGCCAGACCTATTGTCGAGTATTCGACCAGGAAGCCGCAGTTTAAAACTGCCTGACCACTGCCTGCTCCTGGATTTTACCATGACAGAGTAATTGCCCATCAGGATTAACACAGCGGGAGTCCCATTCAGAAGCAGGGACCCACGCTGTGTTAATCCTACCAAGCCACATAAATCTGCAAGAGCTGCGCAGTGAGAGCAGACAGAAGCAGTCCACTTCACTTATTTTATATTTATTGTATAGTATTGAATCAGAGGGTCTCCGGAGCTGGACTGCATTAATTTCAGGTTCAGGAAACCATGCTTCCCGAGTTACAGGCCCCGGTATGGGGTGCCGATATATCTGGGATGATTAAATGTGCCAGCCATGTGACGTGGGAGAATTAAACATGCGGTAGATACCGGCACCCCATACTGGGGCCTGTATCTCGGCAAGAAGAGGGTCCCCAGGGCTCAAATTAATGTGGTCCAGCTCCGAAGACCCCCTGCTTCAATACTATGTAATAAGAATAATAGTGAATATATCTTTATTACCTTAGTGGCAAACTGCTAAAGAAATGAAGGGGTTAAACTGAAGTACCTGGTTTATTGGAGGTAGAGGAAGTGGGTGAAGAGGTTGTTAAGCTTAATCAGAGAGTTGGGGCAGGGGTTAACTCTTTCATTACCTTAACCCCTCACGCTACCCACTCGAGAGTTCCTAATCACCCACCCTAGGGCATCCCACCCTGTCTACTTCTACACCTCCCACCCCACAAAGGAATGGAAAAATTCCCTAGTAACCAAAATAAAATACAAATAAAATTAATGAATGTTTCATTTACCTCAATCAGGATGAAGGCGTCCTCCTCTTCATCACTAATATGGAAGAAAGGGCCAACCATTAAACACCAGTAACCCCTTAATTACGGGAGGGTTTTGGCATTGGTTAACCCTTTAATTACCTTAGTAATCTCTATAGTAATTTAGTGGTTAATCCTTCCCTCTACCCACTCTGGAAGCCTAAACACATGCCCCAAAGTATATACCCTCACCCCCTCTACCCCACCACCACACATACAAATGGGCAAAGGCACTATTTGCCAAATGGCTAATAGCGGTTTTGCCCATATATGTACTCCCCAAAAATAAACAATGTAATTAATTTGACATTGCAATAATGTGCAGTGCATTAAAATAAACAGTAGGCAATAAAACCAATGATTGTCAATTTTGTTTTTCCTATGTCTTTAGCAGTGGCACAAATAACCACATTGGCAATCAATGGACACTCTACTACCCACCCCCTACTCCAACAAACCCAACCCACCACCCCCCCACCCCCTCTCCCAACACATACAGTAATGGGCAAAAGCTCTATCATCCAGATTTGGGAAATAGTACATTTGCTCATGTAGCCCCAGTCCCCGGTGGCTCCTAGAGACACCCCTCCTTTGTGGCAGCATGGTCACGGGTGCAGCCGGAGCCAGCGACGGACCCGCCGGCTGCTTCCAAAGGTGGGGGCCAGGGCAGGGAGTGTTGCAAGCCTTGGGAAGCTCTGCGGCGTACCCGGCTAGCGGGGGCCGCCATTGTGGTTGCGCGCCCATGCGGCGTGATCGCGCATGCATGGATGAGGCCAGGCAGTTGCGGCGGCCATTGATGGGTTGCGCATGCGCAGAGGAATCACGCACGCGGCCCCAGTATAGGAATATCCTCCATGGGACTACAATTCCCAGGAGGCTAAGGGGGGAAGGTACCAGGTGCCCCAGAGTGGCCAATAGGGCTGGAGAATTGCCCTGTCTGGAGAAGAGATACATTTTGCGGGGTTTTGAGGAGAGGGGAAGTTGGCTCCAGGAGAAGCTAGGGGAAGGAGGTACTGCTGCGGCAGCTTTTATTCTAACAAATCACTGGTTTGTCCCTGGCTGGTTCCTGGAATGCGACGCTGTTCACCTGGCGCATGCCGCGTTCACCTTGCGTTCCCAGCCACGGGTCATGCCCGGCTGATGCGTTTATTGATAATGGTTCGGATTTTAATAGGCTTCAATGCTTCGTGTGTCCGCCAGATGGCAGAAATTCATGAATTGTAATGCGCCGAATCAGTAATGTGTCGGCTTGCAGGTGTTTCATTTAAAAAAGATACTGTACCACAGTGTGCTATTGTAACTTGGCCTTGGCCTTGAGACTGAAGGAAGAGTTGCAAAAATGTATCAATTTAGGCTTTTCATATTAAAGAAAGACAAAGACCAGTTTCAGTTTGTGTTACACTATTCTGCAGAGACCCACCATGAGTGTTCAAGTGCAGCCCGCTTTCCAAAAACCCGACAGAAGTTACGCGTATTTGATATGGGCCGCGATTAATGCAACAGATGATAAGATGGCAACAGTTGCTCAAATTTATCAGTATTTTATCGAAAACTATGACTTGCCCTAGTTCCCACGCCAATTGCGCGACCAGGCAGTAAAAAAACAGTGCAGCAAGCCTCGACATTTGTTACTCTATATTTTGTTATACAGTACTATCAAAGGAGCAAATGGAAACAATGCACAGTACAGTAAGACAAATCAACATGTTCTTTTATTGGTGCAGTCAGTTCAAAAACATTTATTTACAAATACAGAACAATGTTGAAGCATTTTAAGTAACATCTCCTTTATTAAAGAAACACAGTACTATATACAGTACAGTACAGTGGGATGGTGCGCAACACTGTCAGTCAGACCTGCACCAGTTCAGTCCTAGAGGGCAGCAAACAGGGCAGGTTTTCAGGGCAACATTGAAAACCTTGCCTGTTTGCGGCCCTCAGGGACTGGAGTTGTGCATGTCCTGTGTAAAAAAACACACAACATCTCCTTTGTTTAAGTACAGCAGGTACTGTAGGGCAAAACATGTACAGTACAATACAGTTCAGCACAACAGTATGGTCTCACTGAAAGTCCTCCACATTGTCCAGCCATGGCCGATTCCTTGCATGGCGTAAAACGCCATGAATGCAGTCTCGAACGCCTTTCATTACAGGATCTGTAACTGCATAAAAGCGCCGCATTTCTTCCTTAAATTGGCAGGAAGCGCCTTTTTAACGCGATTTCCTTCATAGTTCACTTTGAACACCCACTCGCAGTACACGTGTAGGGAACATGGTGCTTAAAAATGATTAAGGCATACTTGTGGGGTACACCAGCACTCCTCACCCTATACTTCTCCCTGAGCCCCGGTGGCAGATTGCACAGGGTGATGTCGGGCACTGTTTCGATGCGAGCAGGTGTAGGTCTTTTGGGAACGGGTGTTCTTGAGGCGACGGGCGATGGTAGGTTGTCTGGGAGGAAGCTTTCCTCCAGTCGTGGTCGCCGTGTTGTCTCCTGCTGTGGTCTTGACGGGGTTGTCATGTCCTCCTCAACGGACACTACACTACACTACACTACATCTTCTGGTGGAGGGGGGGCGCTTGGTGATGGAAGGGGGTCGAAGGTCCCATGTCACCCCCCTGCTCCGGCGTCGGGGAAACAGGGGCATTAGCACTGAGCAAATAATGTATGCCCGCAATGTCAGCCTCTATCTTCTCTATCCGTTGATCCATCCGTTGTTCTATTTGTAGCATCCGTTGCTCCACATTTAGCATTGTCTCCAGAAGCAGATCTTTCTTTGCTAGCACAATAGAGTTCCCTGGGGAGATCCACACTTATCCCATTCGGCATCCGGTCTAACGAGCTGCTTCTTGTGCATGGCGTCTGGACATCTAGGGGGATGGGTGCAACAGAGGATGAGATGGGGGTTCCATGGACAGAAGCGGCATCGATGGAGAGTGGAGGAGGTGAACTTTGGATTTCCGGGCGAGAAGCAGAGTCGTCTAAGAGCAAAGGAGAAAGTGACCCGTGGATTTCAGAGGCAGCAGCGTCGTCAGATGGAACCGGAGAAGATGGGGGTGGAGAAGACGGGATGAAGATTTCTGGGACAGCTACAGCAGAGTCGTCGAAGCATATGGGAGGAAGTGGTCTGCGGATTCGATGGGTTGGCTGCCAATCGTTTTGTGTCGAGAGTACATCACCGTATATCTTCTTCACATAATGAGGCTTAAGTCTAAGAAAACCCTTAACCTTTGGGGTCAGCAGAAGGTTT
This sequence comes from Ascaphus truei, assembly GCF_040206685.1. Lineage (NCBI taxonomy): Eukaryota > Metazoa > Chordata > Amphibia > Anura > Ascaphidae > Ascaphus > Ascaphus truei. Next base: position 525,128,325 of record NC_134483.1, read on the forward strand.
TCTTTATTGGCCTTAGCCTGACGCTTTGCCCTTGGCGTGGAAACGGCAACCGCCTTTCGCTTTTTCAGCATGACAGGCACGGCACAAGGGCAAGTTCAGATAAAGATCATGGAGTGGTGGGCTATGCAAAGTGTGTGACCTTTTATGCATGGCGACCAGGTACAGGTGTTGAAAGTGGGCGTACTCTAATGTGAGTCATTACCGTATAAATACACCATCCATTTTGTGGATTGACTGCACATAGAATACACATCGACTAAACATCGAATATACATTCTTGTGTTTGTATTTCTTTCTACTCACAGCAATGCCTGTTAAAAAGATTTCAAAGGATCTCAGCATGTGAATTAAGGAGATGTACACGACCGGACACCGAATTGCTGCTATCCAATGCTGGTTAGCTACTTCTGGCCTCGTTGTGCCATCAAACACCGTGAGCTATCATGCATACGGAAAAAACAGAGACCGGAAAAGGGCACCAAGGGTAACTAACGCGTAAGTAAATTTATAAAACTTAACAAAAAAAATATAGAAAACTGTACTGTACATCTACAGTACAGTTCTGTATCTACTGTAATACTGTTGTTATTTCTGTTGATTTATATTACAACATACAGTAGTTTGTCTATTTATATTTATAGTACAGCAGTATACATTTTTTGTATATTTCAGTTAATCTTTCAACGGTATATATATAGGATGTATATTTATATTTATATTACAACAGTATATTTATTTTGTATATTTATATTTATAGTACAACAGTATATATATTTTATCTATTTATATTTATAGTACAGCAGTATACATTTTTTGTATATTTCAATTAATCTTACAACGGTATATATAGGATGTATATTTATATTACAACAGTATATTTATTTTGTATATTTATATTTATAGTACAACAGTATATATATTTTATCTATTTATATTTACTGCTGCGGCCAAGTTTATTCGAGCATTTGCCCGTTCTTGGCCGCAGCAGTAGCCTGGCGCGCGCCCGAGAGTGACGGGTGCGCGCCGAAGCAGCGGAAGAGCGCCCTCCGATCGGGGCGCTCTCCCTACCGCTGCCGGGTCCGCCGGGTCCCCCGGAACCCCCTGCCGCTGTCCCGCGATCGCGGGACACCAGGGCTCCCTCGGGGAGCCCCTGGACGCGCGTGCAGGGGGCGCACGCTCCCGAAGACGCGTGACCGCGCGTCTATGACGCGCGGCACGCCGAGGGGCGGCCACTAGCAAGCCGGTAAATCTCCCGGCTTGCGGTACCGGCCACACTCGAATAAAGTGTGTCGGTACTGTATAGTACAGCAGTATACATTTTTTGTATATTTCATTTAATCTTACAATGGTATATATAGAATAAACATACAAATTAATTGTCCCAGGCGCTGTGATTAAAGTCCAATAACCCAAATACCGTGAACCAATTGGGCAGTCTTTAGTAATGGTTTCCTATGCCAGATAGATGATCTTGATAGTTGTTGGACAGACAGGGGTGTTGTCTATTGTGATGTGCTGATGTCTCTGAAATCACAGAAAAAAACAGCAGGGCACGCCCATAGCGTGGTATGTTTTATCAATTACCCCCCTGCCTAGAACCCTGAAATCCTACTTACAGGATAAGGGCTCTCAGTGTACAGTGGAGAGAATCTGTTCCTCACGTCTCTACTTCTCAGAACGTCACACGGATCCCACGTGGTCTGGTCTGCAGGAGTCCCCTCACTTAGCGATGTTGGTAATGTGGATGATATACTCCAATGCTCCCACGGATTAATGTGTTCGGATGGGGGGGGGGAAACGGAGACGGGGAAGATATGGAACAAACTAGTGTGATATCGTACAGGGTTTTTAATGTTATAAAACAACGTAAAATCACACTTACAATGTTAGAAGTTTTCAAGTATAACTCAAACTGCCGTCCGCAACCTGTGTAGCTCCTGATGCTGCCAAGGGGAAGAACACCGCGCGCTACACTCGATCCCGGAAATCAAAGTGACGTCAGCAGTGGGGCAGACCGGAACTCTCCTCACACCAGGAACTACGGGTGCCTGGGCAGCTCAATTCACTAGGCTCCTCCTCCCTACGCGTTTCGTGACGAGTTGTCACTTCCTCAGGGGATAATGGAGCCTAGTGGATAGGCTGTTTATATGCTAATCTTAAGTGGAGAGCCCTCCTACAAAGGGGATGGACTAAACGTATTAACTATGCATTATATTCGGCTGCGGTCATATTGAAGGCAGACAGGGACCCATATTAAAGCATACCTAATCGACAAGGACCCATTAATAGCATATAAAAGCCTTGATTTCTAGTGAATTGATAAATGAGTGGGGCATTTGCAACATACATGATCAACTATTAAAAAATCACCTTGATGTTTAACAAACACCTATATTACACATTCATATTCTTAAAAGATACACATAAGTCTAAAAATACACCTATATAATACATTTATATTTTATAAAATACATATAAGTCTAAGACATGTATTATTGAAATACTAATCACAACTAAAAATTCATACATTAATATTCCATGCACATTAAAAGCCTGTGAACCACTCAGGCATAAAGACATAATGATTTGCTGATCCTTAAAATTCATAACTATTTTACTGATCTTTTAAAAAGGCCGCCAGGTCGAAATCGATATTAAGGCCGAGGGGGGACAGTGTAAAAAGAAACCTACTAAGCGAGATCAGGGTGAACATTGGAAGCATAGGGAACACCAAGGCGACCAGTATAGTAAGGGACATCAGGGCAGAGAAAGATCCCCGATTGACAAACCCCGTGGAGGCCAACACTATCGGGACAGATCCCCAATAGATAGGACGTATGGGGGTCGTCATGATAATAGCAATAGTAACCACATTTCTTTTTTGGACCAGCGCCAAGGCAGAGCACCACTACAGGAAAGATGGAGAGGGGCAAGGGCCCAGCCAGCCAGACAGGAACCTGCACGGATAGAAAAGAAAAGATCGAGAGTGGAAGATGTAGAGGGAAAAGAGGAGGGTCAAGGAAGAGAAAGAGAAAGAAGAAGGTTAGACCAAGGGAGAGATTGGTAAAGAGCAAGGTGTTTAACATAAGTGATACACCACTCAAACAAGTAGAGTTAGACGTTCTGTCACGAGGCCTAAACTTTGCACCCGTAAGTGGACCCAACATGTTTAACACCTTTGTTGACGTCCACCGGTTTTTGAGAAAGATTTCTCTTAAAAAGTATTACATCAAAGATGCAGTGAGCAGGACAGTCATCTCTCCCAATCTCAACCCTGTGGCCACTAAGCCTCCCCTCACACCATTCAAAATACCCTCCACCTTCTATCCTAAAGGAATGAAGGGGAATTTTGTAGACACATTTGCCCAGATGGTCATCTCAGATTTAGAGGCAGCAAGTGTAGACTTTAAATGTTCAAAACAAAATCTTAGCAAAGAGGAAAAGGAGGCGGTTAAATCCCTAGAGTCAAATACAAACATAGTGATCAAAGCAGCAGACAAAGGAGGGGGAGTGGTTGTTATGAATTCTTCCTACTATGAGGAAGAATCACTCAGAATTCTGAGCGATAACAGCACTTATCTGAAGCTAGATTCAAACCCGACCATTCCATTTAAAGCAGAGCTACAGACACTTTTGGATCAGGGTGTTCGGGATGAAATCATTACTATCAGGGAGATGGAGTTCATAGCAATTGAACAACCCAGGATCCCGATGTTTTACTTCATCCCGAAGTTACATAAAAGCCTCACTAGACCCCCGGGCCGCCCGATCATATCAGGGATTCGTTCTTTAACATCCAATCTGTCCCAGTTCCTGGATTACCTTTTACAAAAATATGTGGTACAAGTTCCATCCTACCTAAGGGACACTTCACAGGTGTTAACCCTGGTACAGGATCTAGTTTGGACAGATGACATGTGTTGGGTCACTTGCGACGTAGTGTCCCTATACACTGTTATTGATCACCAGCTGGGTATAGATGCCATTAGGAGAGTCTTAGAACGTGATGGTGGGGTAGATGACAGATTGAGAAAGTTCATTCTGGATGGGATCAGCTTCATTCTGACCCATAACTTTTTTAGCTACAATCATCAGTTCTTCCTCCAGACGTGCGGCACCGCAATGGGCACCAGGTTTGCCCCCAGTTACGCTAATTTATTCATGTCCATATGGGAGGAGGACCATATATGGTCCTCCAACCCATTTGGGGCGAACCTGGTGCTCTGGAAAAGATATATCGACGATGTGCTGTGTGTCTGGAGGGGGCCCATTGACCAACTAGAGCAATTTAAAGTTTATTTAAACACCAATACAAGAAATTTAAGCTTCACGTTTAACGACAATAAAAACAGCATAAATTTCCTTGATCTATCTTTATATGTGGTAGACAGTAAGGTTCATACCAAAACTTTCCATAAGGAAGTGGATGCAAATACCTATCTGTTGGCATCGAGTCATCACCACTCTCAGTGGTTGCGTAATATCCCGAAAGGACAGGCATTAAGAATTAGGAGAAATTGCTCAGAAGATCACATTTACCAACAGCAGGTCAAGGATCTAAAAACCAAATTTATCGAAAGAGGATATAAAAACCAGGAACTAGACAGAGCTATATTAGAAGTCAATGAGATAGATAGAGCTTCTCTAATATGTACAAAGGACATGGGGAAAATTTCTAAACCCAAAACACAAGATCAGTTTCCATTTTTCATTACACAATATAGCGGTCTGGCTCCAGTTATATCCAAGACCTTTAACAAACATTGGGGCATTCTCCGTAAAGACCCTATCCTCAAATCTATCCTTCCCAACAAACCGAAAATTGTCTATAGAAGGGCCAGAAATTTGAAATCTTCCCTTTCTCCCAGTTGCCCCATCGATGGCCTTAGAGATCGCCATGTGTCTTGGTTAAATGATCTAAAGGGGTATTATACATGTACCAGTTGCATTGGTTGCAAACATAGCAGAAAGATAAAAAAATTTCAATCCAACGTAACAGGGGTGAGTTTTGATATTAAAACTTTTATTAATTGTAGGACCAATTTTTGTGTTTATTTATTAGAATGTCCATGCGGCCTGCAATACGTAGGCCGCACGGGGAGACCCCTCAAAAGACGGTTCGCTGAACACGTCTACAATATCAAGAGGGGTCTCGAGACCCATAGTGTCTCAAATCATTTTAAAATACACCATGGCCAGAACCCAGAGGGTCTAATATGTGTAGGGATCGATAACCCAAAAGGAAGTTGGCGGGGGGGAGACAGACTTAATTTAGTATCCAAAAGAGAAAGTTATTGGATTTATGTACTAAAAACACAGTCCCCCCTCGGCCTTAATATCGATTTCGACCTGGCGGCCTTTTTAAAAGATCAGTAAAATAGTTATGAATTTTAAGGATCAGCAAATCATTATGTCTTTATGCCTGAGTGGTTCACAGGCTTTTAATGTGCATGGAATATTAATGTATGAATTTTTAGTTGTGATTAGTATTTCAATAATACATGTCTTAGACTTATATGTATTTTATAAAATATAAATGTATTATATAGGTGTATTTTTAGACTTATGTGTATCTTTTAAGAATATGAATGTGTAATATAGGTGTTTGTTAAACATCAAGGTGATTTTTTAATAGTTGATCATGTATGTTGCAAATGCCCCACTCATTTATCAATTCACTAGAAATCAAGGCTTTTATATGCTATTAATGGGTCCTTGTCGATTAGGTATGCTTTAATATGGGTCCCTGTCTGCCTTCAATATGACCGCAGCCGAATATAATGCATAGTTAATACGTTTAGTCCATCCCCTTTGTAGGAGGGCTCTCCACTTAAGATTAGCATATAAACAGCCTATCCACTAGGCTCCATTATCCCCTGAGGAAGTGACAACTCGTCACGAAACGCGTAGGGAGGAGGAGCCTAGTGAATTGAGCTGCCCAGGCACCCGTAGTTCCTGGTGTGAGGAGAGTTCCGGTCTGCCCCACTGCTGACGTCACTTTGATTTCCGGGATCGAGTGTAGCGCGCGGTGTTCTTCCCCTTGGCAGCATCAGGAGCTACACAGGTTGCGGACGGCAGTTTGAGTTATACTTGAAAACTTCTAACATTGTAAGTGTGATTTTACGTTGTTTTATAACATTAAAAACCCTGTACGATATCACACTAGTTTGTTCCATATCTTCCCCGTCTCCGTTTCCCCCCCCCCCATCCGAACACATTAATCCGTGGGAGCGTTGGAGTATATCATCCACATTACCAACATCGCTAAGTGAGGGGACTCCTGCAGACCAGACCACGTGGGATCCGTGTGACGTTCTGAGAAGTAGAGACGTGAGGAACAGATTCTCTCCACTGTACACTGAGAGCCCTTATCCTGTAAGTAGGATTTCAGGGTTCTAGGCAGGGGGATAATTGATAAAACATACCACGCTATGGGCGTGCCCTGCTGTTTTTTTCTGTGATTTCAGAGACATCAGCACATCACAATAGACAACACCCCTGTCTGTCCAACAACTATCAAGATCATCTATCTGGCATAGGAAACCATTACTAAAGACTGCCCAATTGGTTCACGGTATTTGGGTTATTGGACTTTAATCACAGCGCTGGGACAATTAATTTGTATGTTTATTTTTTATACGGATTTGGAATAGTCTGTTGATTTTTTTGTTCCATAGGCTGCTTTATTATTTTTGATCAAATTAAGGTTAATCACTTTAAGTTGTTATCATTGTTATCACTTTATCACATATTTATTGTAGGTCAGCGCTTTTTAGAGGGCTTAAAATTGTTTGTTTGCTAATGGTATATATAGGATGTATATTTAGATTTATATTACAACAGTATAGTTATTTTGTATATTTATATTTATAGTACAACAATATATATATTTTGTCTATTTATATTTATAGTACAGCAGTATACATTTTTTGTATATTTCAATTAATCTTACAACGGTATATATAGGATGTATATTTATATTTATATTACAACAGTATATTTATTTTGAATATTTATATTTATAGTACAACAGTATATACATTTTGTCTATTTATATTTATAGTACAGCAGTATACATTTTTTGTATATTTCAATTAATCTTACAACGGTATATATAGGATGAATATTTATATTTATAGTACAACAGTATACATTTTTTGTATATTTATATTTACTGTATATTACAACATTACATTTATATACATTTTATATTGCTGCATATTAATAAAACAATATAATTTCTTTACATTGTAGGGAGACAACTGTTCTGGTGGACAAAATAAGTGAGGAGAATGATGAGAGGAGTGCATTAAGGGTTAAAAACACTCTGCAGGAAAAGCACAATCTGACTGTATCCGAGAGCAGCATAAAGAAGATGAGACGCAGCATTGGATGGAAATATGGACGTGTGAGGTTAGTACTGGACAATACAGGAGGTAAAAGTGTTGTTTCGCAAACTGTACTGCACTGTGCCGCTAAAATTTTTTATTCCTTGTCATTACAGAGTGTACCCCATGATACGGGATGCAAACAAAATCAAAAGAGTGCTCCAGGCCCAGGCATGGATCGACAGCGGGCAGACTTTCCAGGATTGCATCTTCACTGATGAGTCTACTGTGTCGCTGGAGAGATTTGCAAGATTTGCGTTCCACAAAAAAGGCCACATATCTTTGAAGCCGCGGCCAAAACACCCTGTGAAGCTGCATGTGTGGGGTGCCATCTCTAGGCGTGGACCGGGATGCATTGTCATCTTTGAAGGTAAAATGTATCAAATATAATGTCGCCTAATGCACTGTACTTGACTAGTGTTGCCTTACCGTATGCACTGTACTGTACTATTGTGCAGTTTTTTTGAGCACTTTTCTTTTCTTGCTATAGGAATCATGAATAAAGTTTCTTCCAAGACAACATTGTGCCCGAGATAGTGCAAAACATCACACGCGACTTCCCCAATGGTCACCGCTTCTACCAGGACAACGATCCCAAGCACACCGCGTCAACGGCGCATATCCTTGAGCGCGGCATCAACTGGGTGAAGACGCCAGCGAAATAAGTGCAGTAGACCGTGTCCCATTTTTGTTCCCCACTCTTTTAAGCTCTTAAACCAATTGTCCTTTCTTTCCAATGACAGATCGCCAGACTTCAATCCGATCGAAATGGTCTGGCATCAGCTGAAGAACCATATCCGGAAAGTGGCGAAACCTACCAAAAAGGACGAGTTGTTGAAAGGAATAATGAGTTTTTGGAACGATGTACTCACCGTGGAACGCTGCAATAAATATATAGACCATATTGCCACTGTGTTGCCCATTGTCATCGCGCGTAATGGGAAAGCATCAGGAAAGTAGTACTGTGCTGTAGTATTGTAAGTACTGTATGATACAGGTAAGTATGGCACAGATTTTTTCTTTCCAGATAGTAAGAGTATACAGTAGTTAGTTTTTTCTTTACAGAGAGAGCAGCACCAGCCATCAGGTTACAGTACATAGAATTTAACACTAGTCAGAGTATACAGTAGTTCCAGTACAGTATACAGTAGACTAGTTTGACAGTACTACAGTAACTGCCTACTAACTGCTCCATTTTTTTCTTTCCAGAGAAAGCTGCTCCAGCCACCTACAGTAGTTCTGCCATAATACAGTACAGTACGCACATACAGTACAGTATAGTAACTGCACTAATTTTTTGTTTTCTTGTCGTTCCAGGAAAAAGGGTGGGCTAGGGGGAGATGGGGGCATTGTGTCCAGTCAAATCTGCTTGCACAATCAAATTTACAGTATATAAACAGCAGTAATGATGTACACAAAACCTCTCCTCTCTCAATGAACTACTGTACTGCAGACAGAATGAGGAAAAGATATAGACGGAAAAAATAATTTTACTATACAGTATATAGTATATACAGTATATTATACAGTAAATTACAGTACTGTACTGTATATAGTATTAAATAATATTCTTATAAATGTGCATTACGCATGTTTCCCCATGTTTTACAAATGTTTTCCAAATGGTTATCCAATTTCAAGCTGCCAAAAAAACTTAATAAAGACTGCATTATGTATTATTCCTGATTATTTTTATATTTGTATTTTTTGGTTCCTGATAAAATAAAATAAATGTTTATTCACTTTCCTGCGAATCATAATCATTGACAGCCACCCCTACTGTGCACCAATGAATAAGAATGTTTTGTAAATGTTTCTCTGATTCAACCCGCTCAGACCCACAGAACGGATTATTTTAAATTATACTGATATATTTATATATTTTTATTTTAAAGATATTAAAGAATGTACTGTATTGTATTTAAAACATGTGACTGTAAACCATACTGACTGACAAATGTTTTCACAACCTGATGAAATACAGTATCAGTTTACTCTCAATTCTCACACTGCTGTGCACATCAGATTTACATTTCAAATTCGAGAGGGGATTTTCCAAAGCGTTACCGTTAAAACAACAGGCCTCTAAGGGTTGGGGGAGGGGGATGGTGTGATTAGACGCAGGCGTACTGAGTCTTCGTACTGTAGCTCGGCTATGGGTGGATTAAGAACACAATGGCAATATGCAGAAGATTACCGACCCAGTGGAGAGAGGGGGTTGGTAGGATAGGGTGACTCAGCCGATTGATGCTTGGCTAGGGAGGGATTAAAAACTCTAGAGGTGTGTGGCTGAAATAGTTAACAGCACTGTAATTTCAAAAGGCAGTTCACAATAATAATTTGATAAATAAACCCCCAAAGACAACCCCCAAATAGAGTACATAAAAAGCAAGTCACTTTAACTCCCTGTGCCCCATGCACCAAAAACAAACAGTAGATTTTATATACAGTATATATATATATATATATATATATATATATATATATATATATATATATATATATATATATATATATATATATATATATATATATATATATACTGCATATACTGTATACTGTATTATAAATTAATATTCATACAGTATAAACGTCCATTTTTCAGGTATCTCCATGTTTTACAAATGTTTTGTAAATGTTTCTCCGATTTCAATGTGGCAGAAGAATTTAATAAAGGCTGCAGTATGTATTATTGTGTGTTGATGGTTAGAATTGCTGTGCACTTTAAATGTTTCAACATTGTACAGTATTTGTAAAAAAATGATTTGTACTGACTCCACCAATAAAAGAACATGTTGAATTGCCTCACGTTGTTTCCATTTGCTCCTTTGACAGTGTAACAAATGTAGAGGCTTGCTGCACTGTTTTTTTATTGCCTGACCGCAAAGCCGCAAGATCGGCAACATTGTAAAAAAAGAGCAATGAGCGCGCAATTGGCATGGGAACTAGGTCAATTGGCGTGGGAACTTCTGTTCTAGGGCAACTAGTAATAAAATTCATTTTGCCCCTAGATGTTAGGAACCCCCTCACTTGACCCCAACATGGTCCGAGCAGTAATGGCGGCGATAAAGGGTCACGCCGGCGAGGAGGGTCCTACCATTGAGCGTAATGGCGGAGAAAGCTTTGAACCGGCTAAGTCAGAATGAGCAGAAACCTGGAACCCACAACTCCGGTTCTGTTCAACCTAGAGGGCTCAGATTCGGTTACCACGTAGTCCTAGTTGCGACAGGATTGCATGGCAAATTGCGACCCTCTCGTGGCAACAGAACGGAGTCAGGGAAATGTTAAAATTTAGGTTTCTGCCATTGACTTGCATGGCAGAAAAAAAGCCACTTTGGTAATGTGCTTTTAAACTGTCTTTTGGTATCTCCAGTTCTGGGGGTCGTGCAAGGCTGATATTTTGCCACTATGGCAAGGGTCCCCCCGCATGAGGACCAGGCGAATTTCAACCCGCTCAGACCCACAGAACGGATTATTTTAAATTATACTTATATATTTATATATTTTTATTTTAAAGATATTAAAGAATGTACTGTATTGTATTTAAAACATGTGACTGTAAACCATACTGACTGACAAATGTTTTCACACCCCGATGAAATACAGTATCAGTTTACTCTCAATTCTCACACTGCTGTGCACATCAGATTTACATTTCAAATTCGAGAGGGGATTTTCCAAAGCGTTACCGTTAAAACAACAGGCCTCTAAGGATTGGGGGAGGGGGATGGTGTGATTAGACGCAGGCGTACTGAGTCTTTGTACTGTAGCTCGGCTATCGGTGGATTAAGAACACAATGGCAATATGCAGAAGATTAATGACCCAGTTGAGAGAGGGGGTTGGTAGGATAGGGTGACTCAGCCGATTGACGCTTGGCTAGGGAGGGATTAAAAACTCTAGAGGTGTGTGGCTGAAATAGTTAACAGCACTGTAATTTCAAAAGGCAGTTCATCATAATAATTTGATGAATAAACCCCAAAAGACAACCCCCAAATACAGTACATAAAAAGCAGGTCACTTTAACTCCCTGTGCCCCATGCACCAAAAACAAACAGTAGATTTTATATAAAGTATATATATACTGCATATACTGTATACTGTATTATAAATTAATATTCATACAGTATAAACGTCCATTTTTCAGGTATCTCCATGTTTTACAAATGTTTCTCCGATTTCAATGTGGCAGAAAATTTAATAAAGGCTGCAGTATGTATTATTGTGTGTTGATGGTTAGAATTGCTGTGAACTTTAAATGTTTCAACATTGTAAAGTATTTGTAAATAAATGTTTTTGTACTGACTCCACCAATAAAAGAACATGTTGAATTGCCTCACATTGTTTCCATTTGCTCCTTTGACAGTGTAACAAATGTAGAGGCTTGCTGCACTGTTTTTTTACTGCCTGACCGCAAAGTCGCAAGATCGGCAACATTGTAAAAAAAGAGCAATGAGTGTGCAATTGGCGTGGGAACTAGGTCAATTGGCGTGGGAACTTCTGTTCTAGGGCACCTAGAAATAAAATTCATTTTGCCCCTAGATGTTAGGAACCCCCTCACTTGACCCCAACAGGGTCCGAGCAGTAATGGCGGCGAGAAAGTGTCACGCCGGCGAGGAGGGTCCTACCATTGAGCGTAATGGTGGAGAAAGCTTTGAACCGGCTAAGTCAGAATGAGCAGAAACCTGGAACCCACAACTCCGGTTCTGTTAAACCTAGAGGGCTCAGATTCGGTCACCATGTAGTCCTAGTTGCGACAGGATTGCATGGCAAATTGCGACCCTCTCGTGGCAACAGAACGGAGTCAGGGTAATGTTAAAGTTCATGTTTCTGCCATTGACTTGCATGGCAGAAAAAAAGCCACTTTGATAATGTGCTTTTAAACTGTCTTTTGGTATCTCCGGTTCCAGGGGTCGTGCAAGGCTGATATTTTGCCACTATGGCAAGGGTCCTCCCGCATGAGGACCAGGCGAATTTCAACCTGCTCGGACCCACAGAATGGATTATTTTAAATTATATTCGCGCAAGTGGCGTGGGAACTACTTAGGGCCTCGGTCAAGTTCACGGCCAATTGGCGTGGGAACTTCTGTTCTAGGGTACCTAGAAATAAAATTCATTTTGCCCCAGATGTTAGGAACCCCCTCACTTCACCCCAACAGGGTCCGAGCATGTACAGTACTGTACTTTAAAATAAATTAAATATGCAATTTTACTATTACTGCGCGCGCACGCACAGACTGTGTAGGTTGAACCGCGAAGGTATTAGACTTCAAATACAACAGCTCGCAAATGCCCCCATGCATTTTTAAACGGCATTGCAGAATTGCAGACAGCAGGAATAAAATGCTTAAATAACGGCGCGAAAATAACGCAATACACTCCAGGCGAAAACGACACAAAACCGCACATCACCGGGATATTCTGAAATTCGCGGAGCTAGCCGAGTTAGAATAAAGTTGGTCGCCACTGTAGGGTGCAGGAGTCAGTGACTCCCTGCATTAGGCCAGCAGCCCCCAAGGCCCCAGCTAGTGTGAGTTGTGTCAGGGACAGGCCCCAGGTTAAGGACCCTGCCCCTTACAATCCAGAGTCAGTTAGGGACCCGGCAAACGCTGTGCGTCCATCCAGAGGGTTGGGCTCAGACCTTCGCTGTCGCTGCAGCAGCCATCCGGGTGGGATGCCCCGGACGGTAGTTCCTGTATAAAGCCGACATCAGGATCCTTTGTGAAGTTCCTTGGCAGGCCCGGGCACCGGAGTGCCCGGCAGGTAATCAACAAGTGCACCAACGAGTCATATCATATTCACACGGGACATAGTGGCTACGCAGTCACACATATCTATCTCACTTGAGGGTGGGGTGATACTGTGTGGGGTTACTGGACACTTGGTGGGATCATCCGGTGGAGGTAGTAGTTAGTGTCTCCTCTAGGGAGGGACACCTGTTGATATATGTGCATATGCTATACAAGTAAAGTCATTGGTTGTTTTACATACGGTGTGTGGAGTGATATATATATTTTCCTGCACCAAGTACGAGATTATTCATATTGTATCATACGTGCCCCAGGCTCTCCGTGGCAGAGGCTTAGGCCTCCTGTGAGCCTAACAGGTAAAGCATCACACTGGGTAATGCATATAGATCCCCTCACCTACACCCTATCTGAGATTGGGGGGGTGGGAAATATGGGTTACACTCATTAAAAATTAAACATTATAATTTATATTTTTATATATATAATTTATGTGTGTGCTGCATATCTTATTGCCTGCATAAAATATTTGGTGTATTTAAGTGTTAAAAATGCCTTCAAGAATGGAACCTTTCATTTAAACAGTGTTCCTTTGGGAAAATGTGTTTCGCTTTACAACGTTTCGCTATTCAACGCCATTTTAAATAACACATTGTGTCGGATAACGAGAACTGCCTGTACTGTATTTTAATCAAATATCAAAAAATATTTGATAGCAGCAGTAGCGGTATGTGCAGATCACCCTTTTATATTTTTATTTACTTTATTAGATCTCGTTATGCAGTGCAGTTTAAATGTTGCCATGCTAAAAGAAGCTAAATATTAACATCTACTATGTTGGAAATATGAGAAAACTGAACTGCTAACATAGGAATAAGAACTGTTTGATTACAATGAACCTAACATTTGTATTCAATGCCTCAAATATTAATTGACCTGCATCTAGGCTGAACTTAATTGTAATCAGGTGACTTCTAAGGTCTATACAGATGTCACATCAGCAGCCTCAGGACATGTGCTTGTGAACCGCGGACCAAGAGTCGAGCGTTCGTGAAACTGAGCTTTCCGTGCGAACCTCTAACAGGCGATCGGGCTGCTTTTAAAAATAAATAAATAACACAGTATTGAAGCACGGGGCCTCCAAAGCTGAACCGCATCAATTTAAGCCAAGGGAACCCCTTTTTTTCAAGTTACAGGCATCAGTATGGGATTCCCCGAGGCTAAAATTCATACAGTTCAGAACTGGAGGCCCCTGCTTAATTCCCATGTTATTAATATAAAATAAGGCAGATTCATTACCTTAGAGGCTAGCCCCTAAGGCAATGAATGGGTTAAACCAGGGTACCTTGTTTATTGGGGTAGTTGGAGTGGTTGAAGGGGAAAGTTACCCCAGGGTGGGATTTTAGTCCTACTGTGAAGATTGAAGTAGGAGTTAACCCCTTAATTTCCTTAGCAGTAGTAACTGCTAATGTAATGAAAGGGTTAACCCCTCCCGCTATCCACCTGAGAGGCCTAACCACCAATCCTGGGGCAACTATCCCATTTACACCCCCCCCTCTACCCCCAATAAACATTAAAATACAATACAAACACAAATGCTAGCCACTACACCCATTAATTGCATTGTGGTTACCTTTGCCCTCAATGGGAGCAATGATAACCCAAATGGCAATGAATGGACACCCTATTACCACTCCCTCTACCCCCAACAACCTCTGCCTCACCCAAGCACATACCATACAGTAATGGGCAAAATCCCTATTATCCAGATCAGGATAATAGCACATTTGCCCATTAAAAATAAAGCATTAACCAGCAAGCAAATAGTAAATAAAAGTTATACTTACCCCTGCCAAGCTGAAGGCCATCCTCATCCTCCTCGTCTTCAGTGGGTACCGACAGTAAAATAAAAAAACCTGATTGCTAGCCTTTAACCCGTTAATCACCTGAGCGATTATTAATAACTGTGGTAATTAAGTGGTTAACCTTCCCCCAACCGATACCAACTTGGGAGGCCTAACCACCCTTCCCTGGGCAACTACCCCCATGCCCTGTACCCATTGATTGTCACTGTGGTTACCATGACCACAATAT
Organism: Ascaphus truei; assembly: GCF_040206685.1. NCBI lineage: Eukaryota > Metazoa > Chordata > Amphibia > Anura > Ascaphidae > Ascaphus > Ascaphus truei. The sequence goes on from NC_134483.1 coordinate 525,143,552, forward strand.
AGGCATGGACTGTCATAATTGCAATGAATGGACAAGCTACAAATTAAAACAAGCACTAAATATAAATATTAATTTTAAAAAAATAAAAGGGAAGACATCACATTGTACTGTACTATGATACAATTGGATTGGTGGATGTACCATGTGACACCTTTCCCTTTTTCAAGTGATGTGACATCACCAAAAGGGAGGGAAACCAGCCAATCAGGTAGATAAGATAACATATCTTAGCCATGCCGGGATGAATGCTCATTCTCATCATAAAACTGGGGTACTGTACCAGTCAAAACTTAACCCACGAAGCAATGATATTCAGCATGAAGTACAGTTTGATGCTCAGACCTTTGCGTTCCTCCATTGCTTTAAGAGAAGCCTTTGGTGAGTAGATATACTTTTCTTCTTTCTTCTCTTCTTTCTTCAATAGGTTCAGCAGATGTTGACACGCCATCTTCTTCCTTGTAAATGAAACATAACATAAATGTACGACATTATATAAGGCCTGTTATGTTTTATTTGACAGGACGATAACAGCATTTCAACATCTTGTGGACCTGTTGAAGAAAGAAGAAAATATGATTTACTCACCGGTGACTTCTCTTAACGCAATAGAGGATCGTGGACTTCTACTCATCATGCTGTACATAAAGCTGACGCTCATTGCTTTGTGGGTCAAGAGTTAATTGGTGCAGTAGTTGGATGTGGAGGATAAGCCTTCATCCCGGCAAGGGTAAGATGCATATTAATTGATTATATGGTGCCCATTGATTGCCAACGTGACTACCTGTGCCCCTGTTGAGGGCATAGGTAACCACAGTGATAATCAATTAATTTCTTGGCTAGTGTGTTTTTATTGTATTGTTATAGAAGAAGAAGAAGAAGAAGAAGAAGAAGAAGAAGAAGAAGAAGAAGAAGAAGAAGAAGAAGAAGAAGAAGAATTCAATTTCTATGCTATGTACTGTATTTTGCGTTTTCATGTATTATAGCATTTTTGGTGGTGTTTTTAAATGATTATTTCTGGGTTTTCTTTGATGTTTGCATTTTAATTGTGGTTTATTTTTGGTGTTTTGATTTTTAATTATTGTGTTTATTTGGAGATTTATTTTATTTATTGATGGTTTAGTTTTGATGTTGGAATTGTTAATGTGGGTGTTTATTTGGTATTTGCTTAATTGATTGGTTATCCTTTTGTGGTGTTTGCTTGTTTATTGTTGTTTATTTGATGATTGTTTTGATTGCATTGGATATTGTTCGTTGTTGTTTATTTTTTTACAGTAGGTGGACTGCCATAGTATTAAAGCATGCCCATATTTTATGGACATGATATACCCACTGTGCCAATCAATTTGTTTATTGGCATTTGTAATGTGTTTATTTATCTATGTAATGTGTTTTATTGTGGGCCTAGTTTTTTTTTAGCTTCACCGTTTATTGCTTTAGTGGCAAATCATGGTAACAAAAAGACCTGTCTGGCACTAAGGATGACACTTGCTGATGTACCGCACAGGGAAATCCCTCCGGTAATTCTTATCCATCTGTAAGATAGATGTGAAGCTCCTGATTTTTCTTTTCCATGATCCAACGAATATGTGAAGGAAAAAAGGTACAATACAGTGCATTATCTTTGATCTATAGATCTAGCATCACTTATTCAGGATAAGCTGAATACTTCAATATAGATGAATGATAATAAGCTGAACACTTCAGTATAAGATTAATACACCCACAATGAATGTGATTTAATTGGTTAATAAAACACTAAAATATCCTCATATAAATGCTGCCAAATGAGCTGTAGTGTGATTTTCAAGCTCCAAAACGATCCTGATGGGACTGACTCTCCAGCAAATGTAAAATTTAAATCCTACTTACACTTAGCCCCTAGAACTTGAACCTTGAAAGTATGACCCTTTAAAACTGGAATCTCTTGGCTGTATCTTCCTTTTGAAACGGCTTTCTCCTCACATCTGCCGTTGTTCAGTTAAAAGCCTGGGAATGGCACTCTCCCTGCACGACCGCACGGCTGATGATGCTGACGTCGGATGCCTAAGGATTCAGCTACGGAATCTCTCTATACTTAGAGGAAGAATGATCGCATTTGATCTGACCCAACCTGCTGCCAAGGCATCTTTTCACTTCATAGTGGCAATCATGCTCATATTATATGGGCATGATGTACCCACTGTACCAATGAATGGGTGGAGGGTGGGGGTAGTTGCCTGGGGAAGGTGGTTAGGCCTCCCGGGTGGGTATTGGGGGTGGGTCAGTGAACCCCTAATTACTATAGCGTTTACTAACCGCTAAGGTGATTAAGGAGTTAGGGGCAATTAGATTGTATTTTTTTTATTGTATTCTTGCTGGCAATGGAGGACATGGATAGTGATGAGGATGAGGACGGCCTTCATCATGTTAGGCTGGCAGTGAGAAGTGGGAACAGATAGACAATTCGCAGCTCATAAGACACCTTTAATCAGAGCAAAAAAAGTGGTTTGTTACAATATATAAGGTAACAAATGAGTAGCGTTTTACAGCAGCCTTCACGTGCAGGGGTATGTGGTATCATGGAACAGCTGACACTGTGTAGTGGAAAATAAGGACCTTGATATAAACAAATGGAGCTGGCATGCTCCGTAACAAATGCTGGCACAAATAACCACGTAGAGGGTAAATAATAATAAATTACCTCTGTGGTCCTTAAGAAAGCGCTATAACTGCGTGAAACGCGTGGGAGGAGAACATTTTCTGTTTTGTCCCCAGTATGTTATTTTAATTATGTAGTTTAATAAATTTTCTTTTCTTTTTGTTCTAACCCGGTGAGTTGTGAGTGCTTTGGCATATTCGAGTTGTCCACCAATCCTTCACAGTGTTCTTGGCAGTGATAAGTGCAAGTTTCATTTACTTTATTTCTGCTGGTTAATGTTTTATTTTAAATGGGCAAATGCACTTTTATCCATATTTGATAATAGTAATTTTGCCCATTACTGTACTGTATGTTTTAGGGTGGGGGGTGGGAGGAAGGAGATGTATTTATTTCAAAGTATTGGACAATTTTTTTTGGAGCTCAGGATTCGTACCACAGGCCAGCAGGGACCTTGCAGGGACCACCTAGAACCCCCTGAAAACCCGCGGAGACCACCCGAGGACCAGAGGACACCCATGGGAATAACCTGAGGACCAGTGGACAACCACAGAGACCACCTGAGGGCCCAAGGACACCCACGTGGACACCCACGGGCCCCCATACACCTGTGGGGACTACCCAAGGTCCCCCAGACACCCACGGGAACCATCCGCGGGTCCCCAGACACCCACAGGGACCACCCAAGGACCCCCACCAGCCTCTGGTTTCATTCCTGTTCATAACAACTAAAAATTGCTTTTATGCAAGGGGAGTATATGGGATGTTGGGGCACAAGGGTTGGGTGGGTTGTGTATTGGTGGTTAGTACATATTGCAATGTTTTTTGAGGCAATTTCCCTCAATAAACCTGCTATTGTGCCTTAACCCCTTCATTGCCTTAGCGACTGCGTTAATGTACATTTTATTAATAGTGTGCTGGAGCAGGAGGTCTCCTGAGCTGAACTGCTTTGATTTCTGCCTCAGGGATTTTTTGCTTCCTGAGTTACAGGCCCTGTTTGGGGCATAAGGTGCCGTTATCGCCTCAATTTTTAAATTGTCCTCATCAAGTGACCGTGGGATTTAAATACTGGAGGTGATACCGGCACCCCATAATGTGGCCTATATCTCGGGGAGCAGGGGTCCCCAAGGCTGAAATCAATGCGGTTCATCTCAGGAGACCCCCTGCCCCTGCACACTATTAATAAAAATTACATTAAAGCAGCTTCATTACCATCTCGGATTGCCGCTATGGTATCGAATTTTTAAAAATTGTTATTGTGGTTTTGATAATAGTGTACATGAGCAAGGGGTCTCCACGCAGAAGATTGAAAAGCACAGGGGACACCAGCACACCATAATGGGGCCTGTATCTAAGGAATTAGGGGAACCCGAGGCTGAAACCAATGCGGTTCAGCTCAGGAGACCACTTGCTCATGTTCACTATTATTAAAATCACTATTCTTACTGCACGATCGCCTGTAAGAGCCGTTCATGGAGACGCACCATCTCCATGCAGCTCTTCCAGGCTGCAATTTTTTCTATCAGTTATAGCACTGTAGGAATTATAACACAATAGCACTGATTCAAAAAACAGGGTAGACGATAGTGCATTTTTTTTATCAGCCTTAAAAAATGGTCTTCATTTCTTAGTGAATCCCATTTTTGGCTTCATGCTTTAGTGCTTGATAAAAAAAATGCATACAGTAGTTGGGCGCAAAAGAACTGATTTTACCAGTGCTTTGTGAATTGGCATCATACAACTTCTTCTAGTTCTTTCTATGTATATTGATCTTTGCAGACTTGAAACATTGTTGGAACATCAATTTTGTCTTGTGGTGATTCATATAAAAGCCCACTCTCTGGCATGCTTTATAGAGTTCTCCAATTTGTTGCTGGTGGCCTTCTGGACTTGTGGCAAAAATAACAATGTCATCTGAAAATTGTATTGTACTAAAATTAACTATTTATTTTGATTATTTTATCTTCCTAATCTAATGTCTGGAACACATCTTCAATTGTTACTGTAAAACGTCATGGTGACAGGGTGTCTCTCTGTTGCACTCCCTTGCTGATCCTTATCTTGCTTACATATACATGTAATCTAATGGTTGATGGGGCATTCTAATAACACTTTATAAAATATCAATTTACATTTCTCCAGCACGTTGTCTTCTTAATTTGTTAAGGTGTAGACAGAATCATGTGCTTCTTCGTAATGTATAAATTGTAAGCTGAGTGGTAGATTGTATTCTTTACTTTGGGAAATCACGTATTGTATGACTTGTATGTGGTCCATTGTGTTGTATCGACTGTGAAATCATGATTGTTCTCTAGGCTGGGCAAAGTTCAGGTTCTGTTGCAGATGATTTGTGATTATCGCCATAAAAATATTGTAAGTGATTGGAAGCAGACTAAGGGTTTGTAGTTCTTGAAGTCTTCTATGTCTCTTTTCTTTTGGATGATGATAGCTATGGCATTACTCCATTGTTTGTTTTAAATCAATTAATTATTTTTCATGTCTCTTCTGGTAATATCATACATGTCTCCATACTATTTTGTCTTGTCTGAGGCTTCTGAATTATCTACACATTTAAGGTCCAAGTTTCATATCCATATGTGAATATAGGCATAATGCACTTTTCGAAAATGTTCCTCTTGAGGCACAGTGGAAGGTTCCCTTGAAAGATTGTCTTGTTTCTTTCAAATGCACTCCATTTCATTTTCATTCTCCTATTGATTTAATATGGAAAATAGCTGAAGCGCTCAAATGCAGGTATATCTCAAAATGATAATAAGCCAGACCACTGTACCAGGGTACTAACAATTGATATAGTACCTATTGTGTCATATAATGGGTACTATCCTCCTGAAGACAGGTGGTGTGTGGTGCAACCCACTCACCATATGTCTCATTGGCAGGTTCCCCTGAAAAATATGCAAATACTCACATCCTGGTAGGGCAGGCAGGCAAGCTGTGCAGCTACTCAATGCAATACAGGGAAAAGGGAGACCAAAAAGCGCACCAGCACAAACGGAGCAGGAAAAAACCAGAACAAAAAAATGATTAAAAGGGCACTTTAATGTGGCAAAAGACCCATCCAATGCATTTCGAACGTCGCAGCGTTCTTTTTCAAGGGTTCGAAATGCATTGGATGGGTCTTTTGCCACATTAAAGTGCCCTTTTAATCATTTTTTTGTTCTGGTTTTTTCCTGCTCCGTTTGTGCTGGTGCGCTTTTTGGTCTCCCTTTTCCTCCTATTGATTTAATTCAAATGGTTTCCGTCCACTATTACTTGCTGACCAACTTCTTCTAGTTCTATTATATCTAAATTGTGACCAGAAATCACCATCTTTAGGCAAAGATGGTTCTTTACTGGATTCCAAGAGAAATTAAAATAATAAGACGACAACTACATGTTAGATGGGAGGATGAAATGACTAAATTTGTGGAGCAACATGAAGAGAGACTTGCAACCATAGTACCTGGTATATTGTTGGGGAGGCCTATATCCAACAGTGCATAGACAAGGGTCGGTGATGACTGTTTTATTTATATATATATATATAATAAATACATACAGTTTATATTTCTTGTCCTTTTCTATGTACAAACTTTAAATTCCACATAAATAAATAAAAAAAAAGATTTCAGAAATCCTCTTCTTTCTTTTTTTATGAAGAGCTTTGTCCCAATGGTTATTTTTTTATTAATCAAGCGCGGCATTGATGTTTATACAACCCGCATACCACAGTACTGTACTAACCAGCCTTTAACAATATGTGTTAATATATATTTTTTTTAAATCATCATCTATATTGAAGAGATCATATACATTATTTCACTTTGCAATATATGCTTTTACTAAAGGCCTCAAACAGAGTTCTCCAATTATAGCATTACTTTTCAGAATATTCCAGTTACCATACCATGTACCTTTTATTTTTGGTCCAAACACTGTGAACCTTTATCAAATAATATAGAAATCTCTCACAATTACATATAAATATAAATTGGATCAAAAGTAAACCACAAAACCTGGTCATGTATAAATTGCAGTGACAGTTTCCAATATATTGCACAATTGCAAAAGAACGTTATATCATACTTAAGTAGTGCCCCAGTCAATTAGATGCTATGGCCATCTGTGCAATCTCTAGATTAACTGCATTGCATCTATTTTGTGAATTTTAAGTACAGTACATACATTTTTCAGGACTACAAAGCTAAGCAAAACTAAGGATGGAGAGGAGGATGGGCTTGGGAGAGGCATTATTTATCCATCTCCTTTATTAATTTAGCAATGAGAGGAATAAACCTCAGTGTGTGGCGCTACTAGCCCAGTAGACACACGTGCATCACGCGGAGGCATCCACATTAACCCTTGATGTACCGGAGTCCTGAGTATAAAGCGAAAAGCTGTAGCTGTAGCAAATAAAGCCCATAAGCAATCACATAGTTATAGGGAAAAGCTGACCACGGCGATCATGAGGTCCCCCGACGGGAACCAGCAGACCCCCACAATGCCAGACCAAATTCCCTAGTGACGGACAATAACGCAGCATACAGTTCAATGATTGGGGTACTCACAAAATCAACCGCTGGTGAATCAAAGACATCCGGTAGCAGCAGCGTGCATCCACAGGTAAGTGCAGGATAAGGAAAAAGGGAAAACTGAGAGCACAGCAAAAAGCGTGGAACTGGAGGCCAATAGAAAAAATAATAAAAACTTTATTGAAACATGCCTAGTTTAAAAAGAGAAACCTCTAACGCGTTTCTCGCCAAGGGCGCTTTATCAAATCTTTGATAAAGCGCTCTTGGCGAGAAACGAGTTAGAGGTTTCTCTTTTTAAACTAGGCATGTTTCAATAAAGTTTTTGTTATTTTTTCTATTGGCCTCCAGTTCCACGCTTTTTGCTGTGCTCTCAGTATTCCTTTTTTCCTTATCCTTTATTAATTTGGTGTCTCTGCTCTGCACTTTCTCTAGCTCCATAATGGAGTGGTGCCCAAAATTGTACTCTGTATTCAAAGTGTGGTCTTATTAATGCTTTAAAAAGGGGCATAATTATATTTACTTCCCTTCCATCCTTTGCCTGTTTAATGCAAGATAAGATCTTGTTTGCCTTTGCAGCTACTGCATGACTTTGGCCCCTATTGCTAAATATGCTGTCTACAAGCACTCCTAAATTCTTCTCCATCAAGGATTCCCCCAATTTAATCCCATTTAATTTGGAAATTGCATGTTTATTCTTGTTTCCCAAATGCATAATTTTACAGTTCATGTATCTGTATTAAACCTCATCTACCATTTTCCTGACCAAGATTCCAGTCTAATCAAGTCCTTCTGGAGAGAAATTATATCCTTCTCTGAATCTAAAACCTTAAACAAATTAGTGTCATCAACAAAGATGGAGATTTTGCTCTCTATGCCAACTTCACAATTATTAATTAACATGTTAAAATGCAGGGGTCCCAGTACCGATCCTTTAGGTACCCCAATCAAAATTTTAGCCCAACCTGAAAAAGTTCCATTTATTACAACTTTCTATTGCCTATCTTTAACCAGTTTTTAATCCAGGTTCCAAATATTTTTACTGAGTCCAATTTGCTTAATTCTGTAAACAAACAACTGCTGTGGAACGTATCAAAAGCCTTTGCAAAATAAGTAGACCGCTAAGTAGAGCACGTCAACTGCAAACTGCATTACCCTGGTCTAAATTTCCTGCTAACCTCCTTAAATAAATTAATAAAGTTATTTTAACACAACATATACTTCATAAATTCATGCTGACTATTACTAATAATTTTATTTTCCATTAGATATTCTTATTCCATACAAAACCTTCAAGTAGCCCATTTAAATACACAATAAAATAACATTGGCATAATAGTACACTTAACATTAAACCCATTGATTGTTACCGTGGTAAACCATGCCCACAATATTTTCATGGATTGCCACAATGGCAATTAATTGGCAACCTAAACAAAAATCAAGCACCAAATATAAAACATCACAATGAAATAAAAGCAAGCATTTGACATAAAACCCATTGATTGTTACTGTGGTAAACCATGCCCACAATATGGGCATGGATTTCCGCAATGACAATGAATGGGAAACCTTAAAGAAAAATAACAAAAAATAAAATACATTACAATTAAATGAAAACAAACATTTTCTCAAAAAAATGCATTGTTTGTAACTGTGCTTATCTATATCAAGAAAGGGGCATAGATATATACATTGCTAATCAATGGACATTCTTAAAAAAATATACACATGGAAATAAAATACAATCAATGTGTCTTACCTTTCCCGGATTCACCCTCGTCATCCTACTGCGGCACCAACTCTTGACCCGTGACAAAATGCTCATGTGACGGTTCAGGGGATTCGTTCCCCTTCTTTCACCCTCTCTGTCCCTTCCCCAGCCAACCTCCCTTCGCTTACCCACTCCTGTCCCGCTCCGACAACCCTTGATGCAGTCCCTTTGCCTCAGCGCACGCCCCGCAGGTCTCGCGCACAAGTGCGGTCCCCGAGCCCCTGCGGCTACGCTCCCCGCTCCCAGGCCTCCTCAGGGCCTGCTTACATTCCCTCACCTTCAGTGGTGGTCCCCTCTGTTCCTCCATTCCCCTCCGCTGGTGTGCCCGCGGCACGGCGCTCCGCGCGTCTAGTGACGCAGCCTGTGCATGCGCACTCTCAGTTTACAGAGGGTGCGCGCACACGCTCTTCTTCTAAGGCCGGTCAATCTCTTGACTCCTCCTCCCATGCCCTGCAAGCAATCTCTGTCTGATCCCTCTCTCTCCTCCTCCTCTCCTACTGACCTATCCCTGTTGTCTCCCACTTCTCTCTCTGCTCCTCCTCTCTCTCCCATTGGTGTTCCCTCCTTTATAATCCCTGTCTGTCCTCTCTATCGTTGCTCGTGGCTGTTTTCCCTGTGTGTGCAGTCCTATGCTTTGCTCTCTCTGTGTTCCAGCCTGTACCTGCTCCTGCTTATCTTTGGATTCCCCTGGTTTTGACCCCTGCTCGTCCTGGACTACCCTGCTCTCTGTTACCCTTGAACCTTGCTACGAACTCTATTCTGCTGACCTCTGGAACCCTTGGACTTGGCTTATGAACTTGACTACTCTGCTTTCTGGATCCCTGGACTTTTGGCGCACGGACACTACCATTCTTACGTTATACCACCAAGACGTTGCAAGTATACTAACTTTTTTCCAACAGGCCCAGCAACGACATACCACACTCCAGGCTTGCCCCCACTGCTGTGGGTGTGTGGTAATACCGTTCCCACCTCAGTATTGGGGTCTTGCCAGGTCTGCGGGCATACAGGCGTGACAGCTCAACAGCCTGATGCGCAGAAGTCCATGATCCTAAGTTGATTGAAGAGATGTCTCCAATAAGTTATTTTTTTTCCTTCTTTTCTTCTTTCTTCTCTTCTTTGTAATTCAAAGGACCTCGGAGATGTTTATCTGATGGCTTCTTGGGCTCAAATGATATGGGACAGGCCTTTTATAAGGCCTGTGACCACACATTTGGTTGACATATGGTACACCCCCAATGCTATCGGTTGGTGTACCGTATGACAGCTTCCATTTTTTTAAGGATATTATGTCATCTTAAAGGGAGGGAAGCCAGCCAATCAGGTAGCATATGCTTCTCTCCCTTGAAGATGATGTCACTTTTCGAAGCTACCACATGGTACACAACTAATCGGATTGATAGCTATACAATGTGTTGCCTTTCTTTATTTATGGAGTGCTGTGATGTCATCAAAAAGGGAGGGAGCATGCTACCTGATTGGCTATCTTCCCTCTCTCCCTCCCCACTTGACCACATTCTACCTCCATCACCCCTTGCTATTTCCCCATCCCTATCTATTGTATTTAGTTTATCTGTTTCTTGTCCCTCCCCTCTCCAAACTTATTTGAAATTTTTTCTAACCTCTTGTCCCTCCTCTCTCCCCCCTAGCACAAAATATCCCTCTTCATTGAGGTGCAATCCATGTGTACCATAAAGATAGCACCTCTCAGAAAAGGAGTCCCAGTGCTCTAAAAAGCCTAACTCTCCTTTACTACACCACTTTCTTAGCCATTAATCCCCCCATAATCTACGACTGTCTCCCTGGGATACTGTAGCACATGGCACTGGTAGTTTTTCAGAAAATACTACCTTGGAGGTCCTTGCCTTAAACTTGCGGCCTAGACACCTGAAATCATGTTTTAGGACTCTTTCTCTAATGCCAACATGTAGCAAGACCACCGGGTCAGTCCCAGCCCCTTCCAACAATCTGTCTACCAGCCACACATCCCATGCTTTTGGATGTATTGTGGTTTTGTTTCCTCTTCTCTCTATGCAATCGAAGAAATACATAAGACAGAATAATATTGGTAGTGTAGGACCTACTGAAATTCGTTTACCGAGATGTGTTTGGAGGCATAAAATATTTTGACCAAATGATTTAAGTAAATTGTATTGTATGGTATTGTATGTCTTTATTTATATAGCGCCAAAAGTGTACTCAGCGCTTCACAAAGAATACAGTACAGGGAATTATAATAATACAATAAGTGCAGCAAAAATCAGACAATAGGAAAGGAAATCCCTGCCCCGAAGAGCTTACAATCTAAGAGGTTTGTGGGGCAACATACAGAGAGAGCAGGTGATTGAATAAGTGCTGTAGATGGGTGTGTTTGGCCACAATGGGTGGTATAAGCCATGAGTGCAGGATTTTGGGATGCTTGATTTGTGGGGCATGTTTTAAGGTTAGTCAGTGTTAACCATTTCATTTACCACCATTTACAGGGGAAGAGATGGCAGGGAGGTGTGGGTAAGATCAGGTGTGTATGTCTGGGTTCAGGCTTAGGGTAGATCCCCAGCAGCAGGAAGGAATAGATAGAGGGTGTGAATAGAGAATTTGTGTGGGTGTTTTTTATTTAGGGGTAAAGAAGTTGTTGGGAGAGAGGTGTATAAATAATGGTGCAGTGGGGAGTGGGGAAGTTGGAGAGAACAGAAATGTTCACAAAGGAGTGAGGAAACAGTAAACAGAAAATGCAATAAGGAGGGCATAGTGAGATACAGGAGGAGAGACTGGCCAATTATTAGAGGATAGGAAGAGTACAAATAATCACAGCTTTTAGAAAGTAAAGTTCTCACAGTTATATGTGTAGAGTTCGGATCCTCCTCAATCTTCACCTCCAATTTCAACTCCAAGATTAACTCTGCTACACACTTAAATGTTACACTTTGATGTTTCACAGCCATATGCTCACAGCCAAAGTATCCTGCCTTAAGTATGCTAAAACACAGCCACATTGACAAATAATTAAGGGAGGGGTCTGCCTAATCAACAGCCACACCAAATTGTTAATTAAATTTTTGGATCTTGCAAATTGATAGTAGAATCCAGTTCACACATACCAATATTAATAAATTTTAACATCTGTAGCAATTGATAGTAGAATCCAGTTCACATATACCTGTTTGAAGAAATAAGTCAGAGTGTTAGTCCAGATATTCAGAATGCATCCATGATTAAAGATATAGAAAGAAAACATCCAGGGATTATAACTCCAAGATTAACTCTGCTACACACTTAAATGTTACACTTTGATGTTACACAGCCATTAATGACCCATACATATGAAGAAAAAATATCGATAAATGCAACCCCTCTTTATCACCCTAGCCTGACTTAGACCTAGACCTTTAGACCTGGACGGTGGTCTGAGTTCTACTATCCAATATGTACAGTACATTGTACCAAACAACCAGTGGGAAGCCTGGCTAGGTAAGACAATATGACAAGACACGTATTCAAATAGCATGGTTTTGCATTATTGAAATAACACCATCATTATCATTAGACCCTCTCTCTCGATGACCCAATAAATACAGTTACATGGTTAACTCAATATTTAATCCTTGTTTGTATCACTGCGCTACTGTCCCTCAGTGTCACTCTTTAAGTTCCAATGAACTCATATTGATGGCTATTTTGAGTGCTGGTACATCATTCAAGGGATACCTTGTGGAAATGCTACAAAGTAACTGGCACTACCAAGGATCTCAATCACTACAGATGCCTGCGGAACATGTGCACAAGGCAAACAAGGCACACAAAAGCACAATATTAATCTGACAATCTCCACCAAAATACATCAAACCCAGCTAACTTCTGGAAGGTTATCAACAATATATTCCAGTCTCCTAACCATCAACCCGTCACTTGGGGGATATTACTCTGACAAACCCCACTGACATTGCAAATGCATTCAATGATTACTTTGTGGGGTGTGCCACTAACTTATTAGCGAAACGCAGCCCAAACCACAAACCTGAATCTCATCCTGGGAGTACCCACATAGCCCCACCCCCTCCCAAAACTGCCCACAATTTTCAATTTGGCCCAGTATCTGAAGAGGAGATTACGCAAGTGCTCCTCAAACTAAAACTAAGCAGCCAATGCGGACCTGACTTACTACAATCTAGGTTCCTACGACTTGGTGCCCCAGCCATTGCCAAACCAATTGCTTCCATAGTCAACTATATCCTGTCTGCAGGCCATATCCCTAAGAACTGGAAAACTGCCAGAGTTGTCCCAATCTTCAAAAGTGGGGACAAAAACACAGTCTCAAACTACAGGCCAATCTCACTTCTCCCAATTCTATCCAAAGTCATGGAAATATGTGTCCACTCCCAATTAAGCGATTTCTATACCAAGACAAATTTCCCTAGCCAATTCCAATCTGGTTTTCTTCCCAAACACTTCACCATAATGTTCATTAATGATGTTCCCACAGCTTGTAAGGAAGCCTCAATACACATGTATGCAGATGACACAATCCTATATGCACACAGCCATAGCCTCTCTGACCTTCAACACATACTTCAGTCTGACTTTTTGAGACTCGAAAACTGGATTTCCCAAAACAAACTGTTTTTAAACACTGACAAGACTGTAACAATGGTATTTGGGACCAAGACTAAATTTTTAAAGCTTACAGCGACTGAGCTCCTGATTAGAACCAACGCTAACACCACCCTAACTCCTGTCACTTGTTTTAAATACCTGGGCTTATGGTTTGACTCCCACTTAACATTCGGAATGCACATTGATACCCTGACAACTAAAACCTATGCCAAACTAGGGGTACTTTACAGGAACAAATCCTCCCTAAGTCTCCTGGTCAGAAAGCGTATCGCACAGCAGATGCTAATGCCAATTATTGACTATGGAGACATAGTATATGGCTCGGCACCTCAAACCCACCTTAGCAAACTTGACACCCTCTACAATTCAATTTGTAGTTTTGTTCTCCAATGCAACTACAACAAACATCACTGCGAAATGCTCAAAGAACTAGATTGGTCATCACTAGAGTCTTGGCGCAAAGTTCACCTTTACTGTCTTGCCTTTAAATTCTTTATGGGTAAGCTACCCAGCTATCTGAACATGCTCCTCACCCCTACCACATGCAGCACTTATCATCTGAGATCTGACTCCAAAAGACTGTTCATGGTCCCAAGGCTCAACAAAGTATCCGGCCGTTCCTCCTTCTCTTACCGTGCACCCCAAAACTGGAACAACCTACCAGAGACTCTCACATCCACCACCAGTTTAGGTTCTTTCAAATCTAAGGCTGTCTCACATTTTAATCTGGTCTGTAACGGTTTCATACGCCCATAATATATATTTTCTTTAACTGTGCATGCAATGTCTTGTATATAATGTATACCCTGTTCATTTATGTAACTGTATTTGTAACCATGTATTATTTGTCTTAACTCTGTGCCCAGGACATACTTGAAAACGAGAGGTAACTCTCAATGTATTACTTCCTGGTAAAATATTTTATAAACAAATAAATAAATTCACGCTTATTTATATATTTGGTAATACAGTTGCAGGCCTGTTTCTTTGCAATGAGTTGGAGAAACTTTTAAACCCTGTTAATGGTACTGTAGGGTTGCAAGTGTAATCCCCTCATGGGTTACTCATGACTCCAAGGACATGATAGGTTGCAACTTGTCTTTGACCTTGGTAATCCTTTCCATGGCCACTCTCACCCTGTTCAACTGGGATGGTTCCACTCGCTTGTTGATCTCTATCAACACTGTACCTTGGGACAGGGACTGCTCTCCTACGAGTCTCTGTAGTTCTGCTCTCCTCATGCTCCACTTGGGGCTATTAATCTCTTCTCTCTTTGCTCCCCCCCTCCTTTTACCAATCACATAAATCCTTCTTTGGGTTCTCAGTAATTGGAGCGTTCAATCAATTGTAGCTATACTTTCAAAGGTTTAATATAAAATATATAGTAATGTAAGGAAGTGGCATCCCATGGGGGAACTCTTGGGCGATGCACTGAGTGTCAGATAAGAGGAAATGATGGCGGCTGGAATGCTCAGCAATAGAAAAACTTTATTGGATCCTCAGTGACATGAACAAACTAACACACAGCTACTGATGAAAGGAACCTCTGACAAGTTTCGAGCATGCGTGCTCTTTGTCCTTTGGCATGGGACGCCACTTCCTTTTTCCTGTTTTCGGCTGAGAGCATGTGTATTTCTCGGGTGAGCATCACAAAATTGTGAGTGCCTTATGTATACATGAATCTCTATGGATTGCATCATTGCTCTACAGTTTAGCTCCAGGGGAGAGACAGTCTAGTGTGACCAGGGGGTCTGGGTACTCCATCAATGGTGGTGCATAGATACCCCCCACAGGTACAATTAATGTCCAGATTGGAGCAAATGTGACTTGCCATCTTTTTTTCATGCACCCGAGGATATTGTCCACAACAGTCCTATATCCAATATTGATGGACATTCCGTCTCCAATTACATATGTTTTTTATGGATACTTTTGGGGCGTATTCTTTGAGCATTGCTTAGGAACTTTATGGTCTGATTCTCACAGTTACATAGTAATGTATTAAATAATTTGTCAGATTGTATGTAGCATTGGGGCTTTTTTCTCTTTTATGGTATACTGTACATTATGTCACTATCCCAGTAACACTCCAATTGACACACATACAGTATGTATACAGTACAATGCACTTTAGAGTGTCTGGGTTTTGAGGTTGCTTAGACTGGGTATGCCTATATCTAAGTGCTAGGATACACTTTCCAATTTATTTTAGATTTAGGAAATTAAGTAACAAACTGCAAAAGATGTCATGCTTCCACAATATACCACCTAATACAACAATATTTACAGTACTGGTACTAAATAAATTGGTTTCCTTGTTAGTTGCAAATACCAAGAAAACTACTATTAACTGGGTATTCAATGCCTCTGCTTATTGTCATCATAGCCATTTCTGACTTCTCAAAATCAATCAAACATAACATCGAAAACAATTATTGGAAAGATAAAGATGATATTGTGCACCACAATGTGGTAAATCAAAGATTACAGAAAAATACCGCAAATTAATTTTTCGTTAAACAAAACAGATATAAATGAATAGCACTATGTCCTTCCTGGCACTGCTGAAACACATGCTGTCATTCTGCCTTTCTGCAATTCAGCCTAGTTCAGAAAATCTATTTTAAACTGTTGAAATGCTTAGTCTCACTGCTGGGATCTGCAATTTAGACAGCTGCATATTATAGCTATTTTTCATGTATGAGTCTGTTCACTGAGAAGTTTGAATAGCTTTATGACTGTACATTGGCTCCACATCAAATGCATTTTCTTTCCATTTGTCTCGGCCTAAAATATTTTTTGATTATGAATTCTTTGCATGTTTTAGCACTGCAAGCAGTTCAGATAATCGGTAAGGTCAATCTGTGCTTTAACTTTTGAATTACTTTCAGTATCTGGCACTAAAATGAAGCATGTTCAAAATTCCGTCTGTTCTTAAAACTAGTTGGATTCATATCTCTTGTAATTTGAATCCATCAAGTGTTCCTTTTCTTGTTTCTTTTTTGTCCCTGGGGTTTTTGAACATATTGCATAGAGGCTGGCTTGTTGAAAGGACATCTTAGTGTCTATAAAATCATTGCTGAGCAATATGTTGTAGGCATCACATTTTGCATGATGCCAACACATTCTGCAGCATGACTCCTAGCTGTCGTTGTATGTATGTATGTCTTTATTTATATAGCGTCATTTACTGTAGTGCCGACGAGTATTGTAAAACAAATCTGGGGCAATCACCAACAAGACCCAGGTACATGCTGGGTACATGCTGCAACATTTCAGTGACATTTCTGCAGACAGACTAATGGCCCATCGGATTAACAAACTGAATGGGACTGCCAGGGACCCGTGCTGTGATAATCCGATGGGCAATTAGTCTCTGCAGAAATGTCACTGAAATGTTGCAGCATGTACTGTACCCAGCATGTACCTGGATTTTGTTGGTGATAGCCCCAGATTTTCCAAGGCAAGTTTAAGGCAAGTTTTAGAATACTTGTTGACGCACCTGTATGTACATAGCTCTTCACTCTTCACAGAAGTAATACACGTGACATAATAATATCACATAATGGGAATAAGCACTTCAGACATAAAACTAACATTAGGAAAAGGAGTGCCTGCTCTTAAGAGCTTACAATATAAGTTGTAAGTAGGAAGAATGTACAGAGACAATAGGAAGGTGCTCTGGTAAATGGATCTGCAAGGGGCCAAGGTTGATCGATGAGGTGTCTAGCATCAGTCACGGAGCTACCCATATGCTTCATTAAGGGGATTAGTTGGGTTGTGACAGTGGAAAGAGATGATGCTAGTAAGATACAGATGCAGCGGCCGTTATTTGAACATATCATGCATTGTATACCTCGGAATACCCATGTCATGGTGCGTCATTACCGCGTGGCGACTCGTGTTTTATCGAGTGCAGAAAATTGCATTTTAGAGTTCTGGTTTATAAACAACTGCAAATTGACACTGCACTGTACTGTACACATTACAATTCATTTATTTCTGCCACGTAAACGCAAAGAATTGTACCCAAAGAAATCCAGATCCACGAAATTCAAACAAATCAACCACATGATTGGCTGCGTGATGTACAGCAGCACACATGAAAACGGCTCTGTGATATGTTCCAATAACGGCCGCTACATCTGTATTTAGGGGAAGGGCATTCCAGAGGTGTTGGACATTGAGTGGGAAATGTTTATGGCGGGAGAGGACTTTACATACAAAAAGGGTAGAGAGAAGACAACCTTGAGCAGTTGGTTTTAATTCTGCCTTGGGGTCTTCATAAAAAAGGTCATTACTTCAGAGGGCCTATACCGCCCTACTTTTCAAATTTATAACCCTTTAAAAAAATACAATACAGTGTAGTAATATTGTTACAACTTTATCTAAAATAAGCATACTATCATTATTGGTAACCTATCCAGGTCTTTGCTAGTCTGCCTATTTTAAAATGAAAAGTCAAAAGCTTTGCCATACAGCAACTTATGACAAGACTTATTCTGGAAAATTATTGCAACATATGTTAACTTATTCAACGTCGCAATTAGGTGTACAATCCAAAACATAAACCACATATTTGCAGTAATGACATATTTGTCACCAAATTAAATAATTACAAGTTAAGATTTATGACGAAGAAAACACTCTCTTCTTATTAATTATTAACACACATGACAAAAATGATGAGGAACGCTAATATGCAACTGCAAAGTGAGTGACACACACAACTTCCTGTCATTGCCCAATAACCCATTTTTATGCCCTGCCCACATTATCATTACCCAATCAGCCACTTTTTTACTAACTGGCAGAAAAAAAATGTTTTGGTTACCAAAGACATAAAAAAAGGTGTTTGTTCACCCAGTCATATTATCCCTCCTCTAAACATATTGTTTCCTGTTATACAACCCCATAACAAACTTTCCTAGGAGTTAAATCTCATTCTAAAAGTCTCTTTATTACTTTAGTTATTTCTCCCAGAAAGGCTATTTCTGAAAAGAAAACTTGGAAATATTTGGTTTCAGTTAAAGGAGCAATTTCTCCTTGGGCCAAAGTGAACTAATGCCAATATAATGTTTAAGGGCACATATGGGCAATTGATACCTATTGTACAGAAATCTCATATATACAGTACAGTTATATTTTAACACAGTCCCTTAAAGCTGCAGTTCAGTCTTTTTTTTTTTTTTATTATTTATTTTTTTACTTCAATAGTTTCATGTGTGCAATCCCTAATTACCTAAAGAACTGTATAGCTGCAGGTCAATTCGTTCTCCATGTATTGATAGGTGAAATTTGATGACATAATTAGAGCTGGCATATGTTTTTATTTGCTTCTGTCAGTCAGTGGAAGCTCATGAATATTCATGAGCACTTCTGCACTGACACGTGCTAGAGGGAGGGCAGGGCTGACAAAGGGGTGTGCCAGGGCTTGTGACAGGACATGAAGGGGCAGTGCCTTAGCAAATGGCTGTTAAAATAGAATACAAGAAAATTGGTTTTTCAAAGTTGTTTTTTTAAAAACAGAAAATGCTAAAAGTATTTTTTATTACTACAGAACTGATTCTTTAAAAAAAACACACATGCAGGATATTGACTGAACTGCAGCTTTAACAGGGGCATATCGTGTATAACAAGAAAGTCCAGGTGGATCCTGGGGCTCAATTAGGTTAATGAACAGAATGTAAATATACTTAAAACACTGAAAGAGGTCATCCTTTCCAAACCACAATGAAAGCTTGATAGTAGAGGGTCAATTGATTTGTGGGCTAATGATTTGGAGATAGCATTGGTCCTGATAAACTCTCTATGAGAGTGGACTTAGAGAATATGTGAATGATACAAAATACTGTAATACTCCTAAACCCTTTCATATATATGTCTAACAATCCTCCCTAGTCTTTCCAACTGAAATGCAGTATTTGAGAAGAAAAACTCACTTGCTTGGTGCTGTTCTTCTCTCTGCTGCTGTTAGTGGAAGGTCAGGATCCTCTAGTGTGCGGTCCGCTGATTTGGCACAGAAGTATGTAAGGTTTGCATCGCACCACCAAGGAAAAAACGAGGTAAAGAGGGTATCTCCTAAGATAGTTTATTTGATCATAAAAAAGGGCAAAAACGGGCCAACATGTTTCGCGCTGCAAACGCTTTGTCAAGTTCCCTATGACCTTAACAACGTGCTTGCAGCGCAAAACATGTTGGCCCATTTTTGCCCCTTTTTTAATGATCAAATAAACTATCTTTGGAGTTAATCAGAAAAAGGGGGAAGGGAAACACAAAATGATTGTGCCCCTAAAAGAATTCGCTAAACTGCACACCTACAACATGTAAAAGTTAACTTTGAATGAATTTACTTAAAACATATATTACCAAAGAGTTGTGTAAAGTGAATTTAAAAATAAATTAAATCAACACTATCAAGCACCCATGTCATCAAATATATAATTATGCTATCTCAGTACAACCTAATGATGGTGGGAAGTAGAGGACACAGGATGCTATAAGTCAGGGCATTAAACCCCTCTGGGACAACTGTGAGACTCGATGGTATGTCTATGTATATACAAGTCAGCGAACGATTGAATGAATAAGTATCCAGCGATCCTGCTACAATTATTACCATTGACTACTTCAATAATAAGTAGTCATTGTGATGAAGTGCAAATACTCAGAGTGATGACGCTAACACTCACAGTAAAAATACTGGTGAGTTAACAATAGATGGAACTCACACTCACAGCAATGTAACTGGAGAGTTCACAGCCTAAGCTCTGTGAACACACATGTCATGGAGAGCAGAGATAGCAGTCTCACTGACTGCAGAGATAGGATTATATAACCAAACGCTGAGTCTATACACAGTGAGCCAGGAGACTACAAACACTACATTAAAACAGCTCCAAGTAGGAGACTGACAACATTGCGCGTCCAACGCGCATTTCCCTCCAGCAAAGGAGCTTCTTCAGGGAAAAAATTTACTGGGGGAGAGAAGGCTGAACCCTTTTATACCCTTACCGTGCCGTGATTGAAAAATCAATAGCTAACAGCTGTTGCGCATGCGCACTGCGCTCGTGCTCAAACTTACTAAATAAACGATTCAAAAGCTACTAAGATTCAATCCAGTTGCAATCCTAAGCTATATACCCTAATAGCGCAATTTCTAACCATTCCGCCGATCATTTCCGAGTCTTGTAAGTCCATAAAGTATTGGCGACGCATAGAGCGGCTTCTGCGCATGCGCGGGGACTTAGAAATCATTACTGTTCATGTCCATGCTCAATGCGCATGCGTTAGGACTTAGAGAAAGTTATCTCTACCAGTACGTAGTGCGCATGTGCGGGGACTTTGAAATTATTAGCCATTGCTGTCTGTTCTTATTGCGCATGCACGAGGACTTAGAGATTATTTACTGTTCATGGCCATACGCAATACGCGTGCGCGGGGACTTAGAAATAATTCCCTCTGCTCGTTCCTAGTGCGCATGCGCGGGGACTTAAAAATATTTAGGGGATAGTTCTGTCCGTTTGTATTGCGCATGCGCGTGGACTTAGAAATTTATGGTTATTATTGTCCGATCGTGTTGCGCTTGAGCTTGGACTTGGAAATAATTACTCCTATTGCCCGTTGGTATAGCGCATGTGCAGGGACATAGAAATAATTCAGCAATAATGCCACTGGATGTAGCGCCTGCGCGAGCCACATACTAAAGCATTCAATACACAGGAGTGGGCTGATAGGATCTAACAGCCACATTCCTGTAGTTGGCATACTGTACATATAGAGCTATTAGGGGATAAATATAGCGGGTACAAGACATAGGAAGGGGATAAGGGTGATCAAAAACCTATATAACACATCATATACAAGATTATTACATATAAAGGAACTTCTCAAGGAGAGAAAGATGCGTCGCACAGCACAAAAATAGATGAAGGCTGATGTGGGATAAAAATAAGCTTTATTTGCACAAGGTGCAGGCGAGTCCTCTTTACGCGTTTCGGCCTGGAAGACCTTTGTCAAAAGAAAACTCTTTTGCACGTGCGTCTAGGGCTCCCCGAGGGATCCCTGGTGTCCCGCGATGTGGGGGACGGCGGCAGGGGGTTCCGGGGGACCCGGCGGACCCGGCAGCGGGGAGGAGAAAGCCCCGATCGGAGGGCGCTCCTCCGTGTCTTCGGCGCGCGCCCGGCACCCTCTGGCACGCGCCAGGTTACTGCTGCGGCCGACAACGGGCAAATGCTCGAATAAACTCGGCCGCAGCAGTACCACAATTACATGTGATAAGGTAGATAACGTTGGTAGTCCGACAATTAATAAAACTGTCCACACAAAATTGTGAGGTATTATCATGATTGGCGAATACTTTGCCAACGTTGATATGTCTGCACGCTTTGCACCCCTGGCCTTTCACAGGACTTAACCAAGTAGTGGTCCTAGCCTGCTGGAAATGGCTATTCACTAAGGAGTCCCGTAAGTTCTTAGATCGCCTGCTGGTAATAGTGGGTCTAGGGCCTATAACCTGCGCCATGTCGACATCCGCTTGAAGAAGGTGCCAGTGTCTAGCAAAGATCTTTTTAATAGCCCACCATCTTTTGTTAAAGGTGCCAATGACTCTAATTGTTTTGTCCTTCGACTTTTCCTTTTTGCTGGACAAGAGAGAGCGCCTATCGCTGTGTAGTGCCCGATAATAAGCTTTGTTCAATGTTTTTATGTTATACCCACGGTTAAGGAACCTCGATCGAAGTTCTTTAGATTGAACAATGAATTCTTCGGTCGTGGAACAATTCCTCCGAAGGCGGAGGTACTGCCCTATTGGGATGCCCGTTATGAGGCTGCTGGGGTGCTGGCTTTGAGCCAGTAATAAACTATTAGTTGCTGTGCTCTTCCCGAAGACCTTCGAAGTTCTTTAGATTGAACAATGAATTCTTCGGTCGTGGAACAATTCCTCCGAAGGCGGAGGTACTGCCCTATTGGGATGCCTGTTATGAGGCTGCTGGGGTGCTGGCTTTGAGCCAGTAATAAACTATTAGTTGCTGTGCTCTTCCTGAAGACCTTTGTTTGTATGTTCCGATCACAATCGACATAGATGTTCAGGTCTAGGAATGTTACGGATGTGGTACTTAGCACAGACGTGAGCCTCAGGTTAAGCGTGTTTGTATTCAGCTTATCCACAAATTCATGGAGAAGTTGGGTGGGACCTTCCCATTGAAGCAGGATGTCGTCTATGTACCTGATCCACATAGAGATGTGGTCAGTGTACATAGAAAGTTCCTCATTGAAAACGTGGGTACGCTCCAACCAGCCCAGGTACAGGTTTGCATACGTTGGTGCACAAGCTGTGCCCATAGCTGTACCCTGGGTCTGGTGGTAATAAAGCCCATCAAAAACAAAGTACAGTAGTTGTGTGTTAGAACATAGTTAAGTAGGTCCAACATGAATATATTATGTCTGTTGAACCTAAGGTCCCTGGTCGTCAAAAAGTATTTAACAGCAGACAGACCATTCTTGTGAATGATGGAAGTGTACAATGACTCGACATCTAAACTCACAAGAATGGTCTGATATGTAACTATAATGGCCCATCGGATTAACACAGCCGGGATAACACAGCCGGGGTCTGCCTGTCTGTAATAGACACGCGTAAGAGATAGGCTGAATAAGTCACTCTAACGCGCACCTCTCACAGGTGATCGCAAGGGTTTTATTTCATTTTAAACATTACCGTTATGTAGCAGGGGGTCTTCGGAGCTGAACCGCATTGATTTCAGGTCCGGGTACCCCCTACTTCATGAGATACAGGCCCCGTTATGGGGTGCCGCTATCTCCTATGAATTGAAATGTCCTGATCATGTGACACAAGACATTTACATGTATAGGAGATACCGGCAACCCATAACGGGGCCTGTATCTCAGGAAGCAGGGTGTCCCCAGACCTTAAATCAACAAGGTTCTGCTCCGGAGACCATCTGCCACAATACACTAGTGTCATGGGAGATCAAGTACTTGCACATTTAAAACCGGGATCATACAGTATTACTGAGCAAAGCCAATAAGTAAAATAAATTGTAATTTATAACGTAGAAACAGGCAAACACACATTAAATTACAATAGGCAGAAGAAGATACACTTACTGCGGATCTGGGGTTGACAAACTGACTTTCTTAGTTGAAATAAAGTCTTAAAAACAGTCCAGTGCTGAAGTGGGGACTTAGAAAATATTCTGGTTTAAAAAGTCCTGCAGCCTTTTTCCATGCAATCTCCGCAAGGCGTCTCTGGGTCCGACCCGTTCTTGCTCTTATGGCAAATTGGACTTCTGGAATCACTTTGGAACACATAACTTATAAGAACACATGGAACACAAAAGAGAGAACAACAACAGAGAGACTTCTGGGATGGAGACTAGCTTTCTTATACACTTTGGGACAGGCAGTCCCACAGCTTGTCCTCCAACCCATGGCGTGGGAATTTCATCTCCAATCACCACACACTTTGCCAGGTTTGTGAAAGCTGGCACCTCTGGCTTCATAACAGTGAGAAAGCATGTGCACAAAACACCATCTTGCTCATTTACTATTCAAAGCCCCCTGCAAGCTGGGTGCCTCTAAGTTTGGGAATAGTGACAACTGGCCAGGATGGCCTGTAGTTCATCAAATTATTCGGGACACTTAACTCAGCCACCTGTGTAGAGGGCTTTCACACCCCTGCCAACAGATGTGACTTTGATCTAGGGACCCAGGATTAGACTCACCGGCACCAAAACACAAGGTGGTCAGGAGACGAAAGACCATGCCTTAAGTTTTATGGATATCGTATAAACATATTTTAAAACATTACTGCTTAATAAAATATACTTCTATACTCTTCTTTATTAAAATGTGCTGTCTATTTGGTGTGGGAGATAGAGTGAAAACTGTAACTGGGTTTTTTGCCCACGGGTTTTTTGCCCACTAGCCATATCTCTGACACAATAAATAAACGTCTTATTTTAAAAAAAATCTTTTCAGCCTTATCTTAATAAAACCATCTCAGTTTTATAAATGACTGTAGCATCCCTGAACCCCAATACTAGAATTAGGGTTACCTGGTAGGAACTGGGCAGCCCCTCCTGTTATATTAGGGACCACTTGACTGTTTCAGGTACCCTTTTCCTCCCTCTGCCTCCTTTTACCTTTTCTGGTCTGTGATGAAGCAGGACCTCCTAGTGGTGAGTCACAAGAACAATTTTCATAGTAGGGTATTGAGCAGAGCACTGTGCTTCAATATAGCCAGGAATCTAACATGAACCCTGGGTAAATTTGTGTGGTCTCCAGTAACTTTGGAACCCCACTAAATAGACGCAATCTGAAAGAAGTTTCTCTGTCAAACCTACCGTAAAACTCACAGCCTAGAAATCTCCTGGTCCCCGCACCCCAGGAAACGCGAAACACAGAAAAATCTTTATTGTCGCATAATATGCACAGTCACAGTAATATATGGTCACAGTAATGCATTCACAATACACAGGTCCAAGAGCTGACACCATAGGATCCCTAAAACACAGTTCAGGGGCAACCAAGTTGGCTTAACCTTTATTATATAGCCTGTTTACCGCTCACCATCATAAATTGTAATATAATTTTAATTAAAATATGTAATAACCGCCAAAACACAACCCACCCCCAGCACCCCCACATAAAACCATATTTTATTTTTTTACACACAGGATTAATATCACAGGCCGGAAGGGGTCCCAGAGTGGTCCCAAAAGGTGTCCGCAGACCCCACAATGCACCCTGGGGTACCCATGGGTTTCTGGGGGTCCTCAGGTGGTCCCCACTCTGTAGCCTCCAGGTGGTCCCCGCTGGTGTTTGGGGGCCCTTGGGTGGTTCCCATGGTTGTCTGGGAGTCCTTGGGTGATCCCTTTGCATTCCCCCTGGCCTGTGGTATCATTCCTGTATTTAAAAAAATAAACATGGCCTACATTTTAATAAATACACCTCACCCCCACAAAACACATACAATTCAATAATGGGCAAAATAATTATTGTTCAGATATGGATAATATATTTTTTTCCCATTATTAAACACAACATTAGCCATGCAGCATAAATAAAGTAAATAAAAACAGTTCTACTTACCCCTGGCAATATGAAGGGTGTCCTCGTCAGGGTACTGCAGGGCCATGTCCTCCATTGCCAGAAAGAATACATACAGTAATAAATACAATCTCATGTCTCCTAACCCATTAATCACTTAATCACCTTAGCAGTTAATAACCGCTATAGTAATTAAGGGGTTAACCCACCATGCCCCGCTACCCACCCGGGAAGCCTAACCACCCACCCCGGTCCCACTATACCCATTGATTGTTATACTAGTACATCATACCCATATAATATGGGCATGATAAGCTACTATACAATAGTAGTCAATGGTCACCCTAATACCAAAGCCTGAATGTCCAAAATACACAATAATGAAACTTATTTAACAAGAACCTAACCCCAAAATGTACAATTAAAAGCAATAGGCAATCAATCAATTACCTTAATAAAACCAGTAGCCAACCAATCAATTAAAGGTATAAAACCACTAGCCAATCAATTACCAAAATAAAACCACTAGCCAACCAATCTATTAAAGAAATTAAACCATTGGCCAATCAATTAAATAAATCACACCACTAGCCACAAAAATAACTGTAATAGCTAAAAGCACTAACCAACAGAACAATTAATTAATACAACACCAATTTAAACCATTAGCCAACAAAATACATCATTACATAAAAACGCAAAACAATCTGAAAAAAAATCAAGCCATCACAATTCAAAACAATTTAATCTAAAGAATAAAAATACATAGAAAATATACTGTAACAGTCAAAAGAAGAAATGTGTTTGCCAAAAAATGCATTGACTATTACTGTATTTATCTGTACCCTAACCAGGTACAGGCATACCCCGCATTAACGTACGCAATGGGACCGGAGCATATATGTAAAGCGAAAATGTACTTAAAGTGAAGCACTACCTTTTCCCCACTTATCGATGCATGTACTGTACTGCAATCGTCATATACGTGCATAACTGATGTAAATAACACATTTGTAACCACGTCTACAGTCTCCCTGCTTGCGCACAGCTTCAGTTCAGGTAGGGAGCTGGTATTGCTGTTCAGGACGTGTTGACAGGCGCATGCGTGAGCTGCCATTTGCCTATTGGGCGATATGTCCTTACTCGCGAGTGTACTTAAAGTGAGTGTCCTTAAACCGGGGCATGCCTGTACAGATTAATACATTAGAAGACAATGGGCAATGAAAAATATAAAACAAGAAAAATCCAATGAAAAAACCTGTAAAAATAAAAGTACATACTGTATATTCAATTTTGATCTTACCTTTGACACGTCGGCTTCTTGAGTTCAAATGAGGCGTCACGGCCTTAAATATGGCCTGTGACATCACATTTGATTAGAAAATGGTTCAACTAGTTCTGATTAGCTATGAGAATCATGTGCCTTTTTTTTTTTTTAAGGATGTGATGTCACGTAAAGGAAGTGAAGCCAGCCAATCAGCATGGCTGTTCTTCATTTCCCTTTAACATGACGTTGCATGGCCTACTACAACCAATGTAGAAAATAGCTGAAGCGCTCAAATGCAGGTGTACTGAACAAAAATAAGCCAAACCACTAGACCAGGGTACTAATAAATGACATAGTACTTAATGTGTAATAGTATGGGTACTATCCTCCTGAAGACAGGTGGTAGATGGTACAAGCCCACTCACCCTCAGTCATTTTTGGCGCGAAACGGCCCACAGGTAAGAGGGTATATAATGGATGTCATTACATTTGTTTTATCCTTGAAAAAGAACGCTGTGACATTCGAAACGCGTTGGATGGGTCTTTTGTCACATTAAAGTGCCCTTTTAATTATTTTCCGTTTTGAGTCCTTCCTGCTCCGTTTGTGCTGGTGAGCTTTTGGTCTCCTTTTTCCCTACTACAACCAATCAGATTGGGGATATAGGGGGCTATGCACTAAGCTCCGTTAAGTCACTTTTAGACTGCAAAGTGCTCTTCGAACGTGATTTTTTGCTCAATCCGATGCACTAAGCAACGCAAACAGGCACTTTGCGATCTAAAAATGACTTTTTTCTGGAATTTTTTCTAAGTCCAACTTTGCTCGTTCGCAACCCTGTTTGTGTGAAATTCTGCCCTTAAGCGGGATGCACTAAGCAACGCAACCTTAGCAAACGCGAAAGTTGCGTTGATCAGAACACGCCAGGTCAGAGTAGACGCAAAGAAATCTGGACTTCGAAAAAATTATTGGTTTTTATTTTTGCATGCGCAAAACCCTTACAGCATGCCAGCGGGTGTCCCTGTTTTTTTATTTTATGGCGTACCTGTGGATTGGTTCCTGTGCTTCTGGGTCGCTTGGATTTCGGAGAGTGGACATCTAACGGTGAGTAAACAAAAGAAAAGTTTATTATTTTTACTTTTACAGGTTTATATGATTTTTAATTCATGTCTTTTATTTTTTCAGTCCCATTTAATGCCCGTTAATGTATCTATGTATATACATACATTCACGGACACTGTCCGTGTATTCTATGTGAATTTTGAATGTAAATGCTTTGTATTTTATGCTGTATTATTGCCCCTGTATGTTATGTTTATCTATCTATATGGATAGACATACAGGGATAACAATTGATTGTTTGGCTCATGTTTATGTTCTTTTCATGTATTGCTAATGTATTTATGAGCTTTATTTTGTAATTGTTGTGAATAATGTAATTTGTATTTAGCTAATGGCTTCTTTATGGTACTTAGATTAGAATGATGGTGGTTACTTTAAATTAAAATTGTTTTGGCAATGGTTTGGCTTTAGGAATTGAATAGGGAATTGTATAATTGATTTGTATTGTATTGTAATTGGTTGAGGAAATGGATTTATTGATTGATGCTAATTGTATTGATGTTGCTTAGTTTATAATTGATTTTCATGATGGCATTGCTGGTTAGGGGACATTGTTCATATTGTATTTTATTGTTACATATATTTTGCATAGTGTTACTGTACATGATGCACAGATTAATTGCATCATGTACACACTATGCAATTGTGTGACATTTCATAGACATTTGTGTAGCTGCAGTTTTTTTTTTATATTTACAATGGCTGCTGGATTTATTTTAACATGCAATGTGGTGATTTTAAGATTAAAAATGCATGTTTGGATTTATGCATGTTTTATGTATTTCATAATGGGCAAATAATATATTATCCATATCTGGATAATAGTTATTTTGCACATTATTGTACTGTATGTGTTGGGGGGGGGGGTGTATTGGCCCCAAGTGTATGTGGGTAGGCCTCCCTTGTGGGTAGTGGGTGAGGGTGGTTAGGCCTCACGGGGTGGGGGGTTACAGTAGTGTTGAGGGTATGTAGGCCTCCCGAGTGGTGGGTGAGGGTGGGTTAACCCCTTAATGACTGTAGTGGTTACTAACCGCTATGGTGATAAAGGGGTTAGGGGACATTACATTGGCTATTGTGATTGTTGTGCATGTTTTGCAGCACCGGAGAGACATGGCCAGAATGAAGATGAGGATGAAGACGGCCTTCATCATGGGTGCCTGTAAAACGTAAGTGTAAAATGTTTATATTGTATTTATTGTCATTTATATGTATTTAAAATGGGCAAATGCATTATTATCCATATGTGGATAATAGTAATTTTGCCCATTACAGTACTTTATGTGTTAGGGAGCGGGGGGATGCATGTTGTTTACTGGGGGCAATTGTCCCCAATAAACATGCTAATGTGCCTTAACCCCTTATTGCCTTAGCGGCTATCCGCTAAGGTAATGAAGCTGCATTAATGTATTGTAGAGAAAAAAAAAAGAATTGGGCTACCTGATCTGATCTTCATGGCGGATGTCTTCGGATGGAGTTTCTGGCCTTTTTGGTACGTGAGCTTCCTGATTCCCCGGGAGTCAGAGGGCTAACACTTCTAAAGATAAGAAAAATATTGAATGTATGTAAATGTATTTTTGTTTACAGGTTTTTCGATTGGATATGTTTTTTTATGTTTTTCGTTGTCCAGATCAATACATTGTTAGCCAATGCATTTTTTTGAAATTGCATGCTTTGTATTGAGTGTGATTTTTTCTATTTCAGTATAGCCCTGGTAGGTTTTGGGCTATTATTCTGTCCTCCTCCTGCGCAGTAATACCTGGTAAGGGCAGGTTGGCCAGGAGTAATCATGTGTTTTCCCCACAAATGCTGTGCAGTGAATCAGTGAATGTAGTGTCATCAGGGTCTGTGTCCAATTAGAGACACAGGGGTGGTGTCTACTGGAGATACTTACTGCATAGCACTTCCTGATTTAGCCAGTTCCTCTCCCCTCTTGAGAGAGGATAGTCTACCCAACCATGCTGTCAGGGCTCTGGCAGGCTTGAGACCCTCCCTCTGGGAGAGGTGGGAGACTATTCCCCTTACTTTACCAGGGTGTAAGGGAAGAGCACACACAACTTCTAGAGCCCTGACTAGGAGTGTTTGTCCAGGGACATTCTTTGGTGATGGCTTGCTGATGTGCTGCTAAGCACCCTGCTGCAAGATGGGTAGTCTGCCATGTATCTGAGTAATAAAGTCTTTTACGGATTCACTATACTTCTCGCCTGAGACTGGAATCTATCAGGGAGAAGCTGGGGAGAGAATTTCACATGCAGAGGTTCCTCCCCACCCTGGGGACTGCACAAGATGGAGGCACTGCACCGGCTGCAAGTAGAATTCAGTGTTCACCCCAAAAGCCTGTCCTGTCCATCCCCTATACAATCAAGCGGGAGATTCAGGGCCCCCTTGCTGCCACCAGGTTTGCACCACACTAAGACATGTAGCAAGAGCAGTATATTCCCTATGAGACCCTATGTGAGATTGGGGGGGGGGGGGAAGAAGGTTACATCAGTTTATTATGTGGATGTAATTGTTTGTCATTTTTCTGCCTTAGTTTTAAAATTTAGTGTGATTGATTTACGTTTTGAATTAATGATGTCTTGTGATTGGTCCTGCTTTTAATGGTTGTGTTGCCTAGTTGTTTTAATAAAAACAGCTAAAACATTTAAAAACTGGGATAATAGTAGAACATATGACATCAGGAGATTTATCAATTGTAGATCTTTGGGTATCATATACATGGTCATCTGCCACTGCCATAAAAAATATGTGGGAAAAACAAGACGCCCATTAAGACATCGTGTGCTAGAACATCTAGGTACCATCTAGGTACCATCCGTAATCAAATGGACACACCAGTGTCCAGACATGTTCACGAGCATCATAATGGGGACAGTAGTGTTTTGACTTTTGTGGGAATTGACCAATTCTCACTTGGACTTAGAAAAGGGGACTGGGATGAGGTATTACTCCAAAAGGAATCTAGATGGATATATACCCTGGGGACACTTACTCCCCAGGGGTTAAATGAGGGATTAGTTTTCTATCCGTTCATCTAATTACAGTCCCTTATTATACCACCATCCAATTTATTCCTTTACCAATTCTTTATTTCGTTGCTCCATGCAATATCATAATGAACCACTAGAGGCCCCAATAGACACTATTGATGCAGTGACGTCAGTGGGAGTGGACCCTTTTGCCATGATAATTTGATCCGTCTTTATGTGCTTTCTCACACAATCACACTAAACCACCAGAGGCCCCCACGCACATGTTGAACGTTCTGACATCACTGGGAGTGGCCTCTCCATACGCGCAAATTGACAGACCAATCAGTATCGCTTTGAACCATTTAAATATCAGATGTTTGGAGGAGTTTCTTCCAGCCTTGACAAAGCCACATAGCGAAACGTACGTTGGCATTGACGCACTGATGTTAGTGAGAGCGATCACAGAGACTACCTGTCCGCTACAACAGCTAAGACTGTTTATACTTTTCACTCTCCCTCCTTGTCTGGAGTGCAGACACTGTTACGATCGAACAAGTCTGCACTTCTTGGTGGGAGCTTACTGGTGTTTTAGTTAATAAGTAATTACCTTTTTGGATTCAATTGAGCATTTCTAATCGTAACATTGGAGACATAGTGTCAGACGCCCTTAAGCCTGTCACTTTGTCCAGTTACTTAATACTAAGATTGTGCTCACTCCTGTCCATCCCTCCCTGTGTTTTTTAGTGCAGACACTGAGAATGACTGAACAAATCTGAACATTTGGGAGAGAGTTATTGGTGCTTCTAGCACCTTGGTAATTACTGACTCTATTAGAAATTTAGAACTGTGATTTGGAGACACTGTATCAGACGTCTGTTCAGCCTGTTACTCTGTCCAGTCGCATACAATCCAGGGAGTTCATTTATATTTGTATGGAACTTAGGTCAGTGATCACCTAGGGTAAAGGTATGGATCCCATTTGTTATTTAGATCAGTTACGGACACACCTCCACATTATATATACAGGTGGACCTTACATACCACTATAAGGTTAACACCAGGACCACATACTTGCTTGTAGGCATAAGATATATACATTTTATCTAACTAACAATCTATTCTGATGTATGGTCCCGTATTTAATCATCGTTTGCTTAGTTATTGCATATGTATTCTGGCTCAAAGAGCAGCATAGCATATTGCTGTCATATAGCAATTCCTCCCTAGGATCCTACATACTTACCTTGAGTCCTAGTGACCTGATCCCAGTGTGATCCCCAATGCCCACTGTTATATATTAAGTGGGGTCATTTACCTGGAATATATTCACTGTGATCATTTTAATTAGCTTATTTGTCATAGTTATGCCTTCCCGTTAGGCATACCTTATTATTGGGGTACAATACTAAGTGTATATGAGCGCTAGTGTAATACTTATACAATACACACAGAGGGAACAAAACCTGAGATACAGTCCTTGGATGAAGATAGTCCTTGAGCTGCCTTGGGGGGTTGATCTGGGATCTTCCACCCAGATTGGGAAGATGTGTGTTGAAAAACCTCCTATGGCGCTGAGGATGAATGGATGGAACAGAGTCTTGTGCAGTAATATTCCTATGAGGATTGCCTCAGAGAGGGAAACAAGAGAAAATGCAAAAAAACACCACAATAGTGTGTTACCCTTTAGACATTGTCAGACATATTGATTGAAAGAGCATTTATTAATTAAAACAATTGTGTCTACAATTGGAGTAAAATATGAACTGTAATAATAATAAACAGTAGATGATCTTCTGTTAATAAAACACGATGAATGGCTTCCCAGCGCTTGTGCTGAAAAAAGCCTTGTTGCTCTGCCAAGAGTAAAAACTGGAATCCTACTCACCGTCCTTGAGTAGGACATGTGCAGTGGTACGGGGTCTTTTGCCAGGGGTTGCCTTTTGCCAGGGGTCTCCTTTTCACCAGCTAAGAGGTTCCTGTCTCCTGACCAGCTAGCCTGTGATTGTGGTGTTTTTTTGCATTTTCTCTTGTTTCCCTCTCTGAGGCAATCCTCATAGGAATATTACTGCACAAGACTCTGTTCCATCCATTCATCCTCAGCGCCATAGGAGGTTTTTCAACACATACCTTATTATTGACTTCATTTTATCTGATTTCTTAATAAAAGTTATTTTCATTTATTCATCATTACATTTAGAACTGTTTAATTAGGTGTCCTTCATCTAGTGTTCAACTATCCCAGCCATTGTGAGTGCTCTCATTATAGGGGTTTATTTTCTCTTTGTTCAACTGTATAGCCATTACCCCTGATTGTAGCACCTATAGTCTAGCTGTAGCGAGGGTATTCTTCCATTCCCCATCCCCCTGTTTTTCCCTTGTTTCAAGATTGTTTTAATAATTAATTGCTTTGTTGTTACTGGTTCAATTAATTCATTGTTGTATTGCCTAGTGCTTTCATTAATTCATTGTTTTGTTGGTTACTGGTTCATTTACAATGTTTTTATTTTAGTGAAACTCCTGTAGTATAAAAGTATAATAGTGTATACGTCTCTAAGTGTCTACTCCAATTAAAATATTTAAGGAGTAGAAATTATTAATATAAAAGAAGTTAGCACACACATTCCCAGCAAATCAAATCCCAATCCCAATATATACATGTATAATATATATATATATATATATATATATATATATATATATATATATATATATATATATATAGAGAGAGAGAGAGAGAGAGAGAGAGAGAGAGAGAGAGAGAGAGAGAGAGAGAGAGAGAGAGAATAACGGGGTGTGGGCATCACTATATCTAGATAGATAGATAGATAGATAGATAGATAGATAGATAGATAGATAGATAGATAGATAGATAGATAGATAGATAGCGTGATGCCCACACCACATTGCAGTTTCTTTTATCCCAATTTAAGGCCTTACCAACAGGCCCACTGTCCCTTTAAGAAAAACAAATAATAAAATAAACTCGTGAAAGCTTTAGTGAAAGCTAACTACACCATAGCTTTCGCCCTCACTAACAGCATGGCCAGCTAAACTGGTTCCCAAGCCAAAACATGCCCTGGCATATGCAGTAATGTTACACAGTCTCTGCATACAAAGTAAGGGTTTTGCTTATCTTAGTCCTCATGGAGAAGACGTCCCTGATTCAGCACAATCTTGCGTCCTTTCCTTCTTAGGGGAACTTGGCCCCACCTGAGCACGGAAAAACACTCCTCTGTAGGTCCTCTTTTACCAGCTTCCGCAGATGGGGAATACTTCTATCACCCCTTCTCTGGGGAAAAAAAGTCTCTCACTCTGTGACTCTCAGCATGGCTCTCTCACATGGCATCACTCTGTGTTTTCTTTAAACACTTCCTTATTCACTGAGGGAGTGCATCCTGATTAATTAGTCAGAACCTGAAACAGCCATTCCATGGAGGATTAACTCTGTGTCAGCTGGAAAACACATTTACTTCACTGTTCCAGCAGCTAGAGATAACGGGATGATATAACAATATATATATATATATATATATATATATATATATATATATATATATATATATATATATATATATATATATATATATATATATATATATATATATATATATATATATATATATGTATGTATGTATGTATGTATGTATGTATGTACATTACGTTCTCTTTTCAGAACTTGGCCCCGAAAAGTGGGACATAGAAAATGGCTTGCCTTGAAATTTCTGAAGCCGGCTCGCTTCTATTTCTCCAAGAGCATCTTTTGCTGGTTTCAAATTTGACTCTGCTGTCTTGGGGTTTAGAATCTGAGGACCGGATTGGCTGCTGGCTTTCTTATAGTATTTCAGTCCCAGTCGCCAATCCGAGCGTGGGAGAATTCCTGCCAGCCATTGAGAGACTTTCCAGTCTCCTGAAGCTGGGCAAGAATGGATTTGACATCTGACAGGAGCATGCGCCAACTTGGCACCTCTGCCACTTGTTAGAAGCCATCCGTGGAGTTAGGCATCTCAAAGTCTGGGCTGGGCAAATGGTCATCTGATGACTTTCATTCACCCCAGGACATGTGTACTTGATGCTAACCCCACTGCCCAAATGGTTTTCACACCTTAGCAATCTCTGTGGCTTTCAACTCTGGGACCTGAGCAGACTTAGTTACACCAGCTTGGTAGCCAGCTGGTCTCTCGGAACCATGGACTTGGAAATATCCAGCTCATATACATTGCATAAACATTTCCCATTACACACAATGTTTAAATAAAAATATTTCACAATTTCTTCTAAGTCCATCATTTACTAGGTTTGACTGAAAAGATGTGCACGTTCAGTCTCAGCACTCCTAAGCCTATCTATAAGGAAATGTTTTAAAAGTTGAACGAAATAATGCTTAGGTTCAGTTTCAGAGTTACTTATCTAAATACATAGGAAATTGGACTTAGACATGAAATCAGCCCTGCAACCTTATCGATGATTGAAGTAACCCAGAACTTCTATACCTGGTTCTGGTGATCTGAGCATATACTGGGGAACCCCCATTAACCAAGGGGCCCCTGACTGTACCCTGGATACACATACCCCTATGCCCTCATTTACCTTTCTGGTCTGTGTAGAAGCAGTGAGACCTGGCGGTGAGACGCACAATATGTCCCCAGGAATCTGACCTGATTTCCGGATACATTTTTGGGGTGGCCAGCAACACTGGACCCCTTCTACCTGGAAACATTCTGACAACACTTTTACCCAACCCCCTCTGAAACTCATAGCCTGAGAATATCAACTAGGTAACACTCCTATCCTGTAAAAGTAAAACACACACAAATATTTTATTGCAATACAATCACATACATTGCAGGTACCATAAATGGGTTCAAGAGCTGACACTTTAAACTACCCAAAATGGCTCAGAGGTAACCAGCCGGGCATAATACCTTTATTGAGGGCATGGTTACCACCTCACCGTCACAATAAGCATGTGGTTTTCTCTTCTGAGGGAAAAAATTTTTCAAAGAAAACATACAAGTCAGATATTAGCTTTTAGGGAACTTACTTTAGTTGACAAAATCCAAATTCTTTGCTATGCTGTTTATAAAATGTATTTTTTGGCAGCTAAGTGGCATCATCCTATTAATAGTGCCTGGACAATGGACAAATACCAAGGCTGCAAATGGTGGCATTGTCATGTCAGGCTCCTGAAATATTTTATTAAAAAGGTTGCTGTTTAGGCTGGAACCTAAAATCAGGGAAATATTTTGGTATGTAAATACCAATAGAAAGCCAGTTCTAGATGTACTGTAGCAGAAATAAAAAAATATTTAGGCATGAAAGTGTTACAGAATCAAATATACTGTACTGTAGGTATTGTATGGTAATAAGAAGACATCACAATTGAAAGTTAAATTTGTACACTGGATAGAGTATAGGGTGCAGCAAACATAATAGTGTAAAAGTGTACATCTTTAAAAATGATAAGGCATTACAGTTAAATGGTAATGTACAGTTATATTAAATTAATTATAAGATAGCAGGGAGAATTAAAGGGACTACCAAATTTGATTGTAGCCCGGCTGGCCCAGACTGCCTTTCTGCCTCCTGTTATGTAAGACCTGAAAGCTATAGGCTGTGACAGGCTATCCTGGGGGCATTGACCCACCCCATGCTGATTCTTGAAGTGGTGGTGAGTCAGGGTCTGTGTACAGTCAATCATGGTACAGACCTTGTGCCCTCCCCTTCTGGAGTCTCAGATAGGAAGTTCTCTTCCACCCCTCCTAGGTAGAGGAGGTGTGTGCTACTCCACCCTGCTGGGAGAGAGACATTCCAGTCAGTCCTTCCTAGGCTGGCTGGTAAAAGAGAGATCAGAGGCCTCAAGACTACCAGAGAGCCCAGCACTCGGGCAAGGGACCTTCCAACATCCATCTGCATCTACTGTATAGCATGTGCAGTGACTTCTCAAATAAAGCCCTTTGTTCTATATACCCCTGCCTGAGTCTACAGTCTATTGGGCAGGGGTGTTAAAGAAGTCTGTTCTGGTTGGGACTGTCTCTGGAAATCCTGGAGCCCACCGGAGTGAAGACAAAAGATCACCATAAGCCTGTCCTGTTCCCCACACCAGCGCGGACCACTCAGCTCTCCTGGACCCTCTCAGATATGTCCGCACCACATACACCTATAGCAGCAGTACTTCTTCCAGAGAGGGCTAGGGTGCTACATGAGTAAAGGAGAAATCTGTTTTAGGCTATTCAGGGGTATACAAAGAAGAAAGCGCAAGACCCTCATAGTTTAGTAAATAAAGTATAAAAATGTATATAAAAGGTAATGTATGCACGTACAGAAAGAATAATAAAAATGGGCATGTAGGTATTGTGATGGTGACGGGGTACCCAGGCCAGTAGATAAAGTTATTATGCCCGGCTGGGTGCCCCTGTGTCATATTGTAAATGTGAAGTGTCAGCTCCGCAGCCCACTGCTGGCTGCAAGCCTGTAAATGCGTTAGAATTGTCTGTGTGTGTCCTGCTAGGAATAAGGGGACATAAGTGATATGCTGCATACCACAATTAAATAATACCTTCAATATTACCGGTGCTGCTGGTTGAATGGGTACCTTTCCTGGTAATCTGAATCTGAACTGCTGAAAAGGAGATCAGGAATAAGAGAACCACATGTATTATAGTAAGTTAAATTGTATGAGTGCGGTCACAGTTATGTATTAGATCCGAGTATTGCAACAATGTTTCACTGCCAAACAGCAAAGCGGAAAAAGGGTTTTAACTTCAGCTGTTTTTTCACACAGCACAAAGCAGGGAGCTGACTTAGGTTAGGAGTATGTGCGCGCTATGAAATTTGGTGAGAATGCTGCTGGAGTACCAACAGTAAAGAAGTTATGTTTCCTGATGTAGCCAGGTCCCCCTCTGCCTTGTGGACCCCCCTCTGGGTATTCACCGCGGCGGTAGAGCGGCCGCTCGCGGGGAGGTGCGGGGGCGTGTGCGCGCACAGCGCGTCTCCTTTCAGTGTGTGGGGGTTGCAGGGGACGCGTGCGGCCGGTTGCTAGGGCTGCGGTCACGTTGCAAGGCGCTCCCGTCGGTCCCGGTACAGGGCGCCGCCATAACAGTTCCTCGCGCATGCGCAGACTGCCGATGCGACGGGTGGCCCTGGTTAGTTCGCGCATGTGCAGTAAGAGCGCGCGAACACACCACCAATGAGAGGAGGGCTCTAAGCAGGGACTACAAGTCCCATGAGCCTTAGGGGACCCCAAGTGACGCCAGGAGCCAATAGGGCTGTAGCATCTCCCTGCAGAGGAGATTAGATACAATTCGCGGGGTTTTGGAGCACGTTAGTCAGGACCAGGAAGAGCTAGTGGAAGGAGGTGAGTACAGGGGTTTGTCCCACTGCATTAGGCCAGCAGCCCCCTAGGCCCCAGTCAGGTCCTGAGCCCCTCACAGCTTGTGGTGCTACAGGGACAGGCCCTAGGTTAGGGACCCTGCCACCTTAGTACCAGTGTTAGTTAGGGACACAACTGACGATGCGCTCCCCAAGAAGAGGCTTGGGCTCAAGCCTACTCCCAAAGAAACAAAGACTATCTCCAGGGTGGGATCGCCCCTGGTGGACCCTCGTGCAAGGAAGAACCGGATCGCAGACGGGATCACCAAGCGGCGGATATTTTTCGAAGTTGCTTGCAGGCCCGAGTGCAGGAGCACTCGGCAAGTACCTTCATAAGTGCACCAAAGTATTACCATATATATATTTACACATAGTGGCAGCGCTGACCACAGGACAAAGGGGTTAGACTGTGGACACGGTGTGGGGATACACGGTGGTGGGTGCAAGGTACACTCCAAGTGGAGTGAATGACATTTGGTACTACGGTACATAGTGTGGAGTT
Source organism: Ascaphus truei (assembly GCF_040206685.1). NCBI lineage: Eukaryota > Metazoa > Chordata > Amphibia > Anura > Ascaphidae > Ascaphus > Ascaphus truei. Next base: position 525,182,396 of record NC_134483.1, read on the forward strand.
ACCCCCTAGGGGGAGTATTATTACAAGTACGCAGTAGTGATTAATGATAAGTGTGTAAAGTGTGTGATTATTCCCGCATATATATATATATATATATATATATATATATATATATATATATATATATATATATATAACTGGTTATATACATCTCCGTGTATGTACTTATTGTGTATGTGGGTCCTGTGTAGGTAACCTTCTACTGTACATTCCTAGAACCCTAAACAGGTGGAGATGCTGCAAACCAGATCGATCTGAAGGATTCACCCCAGGTTCCCAACAAGCGGAGGCTCAGGCCTCTTGTGAACCTACAGGTATATGGACCACACTTGGTAACACATAGGTTCCCCCTCACACACACTTTATCTGTGCTTCAGGTAGAGTGAATACCGTTACACTTATTATTAACTTTTATACAAAGTCATGAATGAAAGTTTTAGGGCATTAAAGTTATGAGAGGAAGGAAATTATCATTCAGACAGGCAGGGCAGCGGATACACTGGGGATTAACAAGCACAGTATATGACCGCAATTCCGGAGTGTGAATCATGCATACCCTAAGTGCGGAATTCTGAGGCACCCCGCTGATGCATCACTGGGCTATCGGCAGAAGTCCGGACTTAACAAAGACTGTGACAGATCACATTGTTACTTTAGGAGGAGTTATTATAAACAGTTTGCCCAGCAGATGTCCAGATGTCTGGGCCAGAGGTAGAAATTCTGCCGCCAGAAAAGGGGGCTTGGTTAGGAATATAAGCGGCTTAGGTGTGATGTTAGCGCATGACACTTGGCATACCATGAAGCCCCTTGCCCGGCTGCAGGAACTGTTGGCAACTCTGCCACAGGGTGGAGATTTGGTTCACACGCCGAAATTGGCTGCACATAGTACAGATAGGCTTGAATAGTTTTAAATGTCCGTGCAGTGTCATATTTCAGCTATTTTTTTTTAAATACCATAATAGCATCTAATTGGTGGAAATATATTAACGCAATGTAAAGCTTGCTATAACTTTTTATGGATCTGGAACACGTTGTTAACTAGAGAGGTTTAACAGTAATTTGGGGCTGGATGTTATTTTCTATGGTACATGTAGCATAGCCTCCTGGCCGCTATGCCTATTCCTGGGCCCTACCAGTATAAGACCTGTTAGGTGCAGGCAGTGGAAGGGTTAATTCCTTCTCTAAGGCTCTGTATGCTTTTTGCAGCCTTAGGTACATTTGTAGGTATTTAAGGGCGGGCCATAGCAACAGCCAGAAAGTGTTAGCCTGAGGCGAGGATACTGATTGGGTCACACATAGGATGTGATGACCTATCAGTATTCAGCCTGCTCTGTTGAGGGGCAAGGTTACAAACACAAACTCAAGGCTATAAATACTGGCACTTTCCTAAAGTGGGTGTTTCTCATTTCTTACCCTGCGTAGTGAATACAGCTACCCTGTCTCACTACAGTAGGTGGCAGAGGAGGAGTCCTGAAGGCGTGGTCTGGACCTCAAGCCCTAATCAGTGCACCTTCATTAGGGGAAGCTAGGAGAAGAATGTACCTGCTTTGTACATCTGATCTAACTGCAATAAATACCATTCAACTATAAAAAAGTGGGATTCACTGTCTTGAGCTAAAAGAAAGGAAGAACTGTGTCAGTCTGGGCCATCCTGATGCTATCCAGAGGATCCATGCTGACTGGAGGCCCTGCACCAAAGAACTATGGTACCCTGAAAACCTGTCCTGCCTGTTCTCCCCACAACACCAAAAGCACTCAGCCGTCCTGTTGCCATACAGGTACTGCACCAACACCTAAATGGAGTAGCCAGAGAAGCAGATTCCCCCAATCTCACTTAGGGTGGGGGTACAAGGACTGCATACTGTACAGTAGAAACAAAAAAGGAAAAAGGTGGATCACAATTTGATACATGTACCTGATGAAACGCCCTTAATTACAATAACATTTGTTCATATTCAAGGGTCTATCAACATCTCACAGCTGCAGAATTAGAGCAAAACTGATCTATAGAAGATAATTAATCATAGTTAAATCAATTCGTTTTATTGCTATATCAGGTTCAATAATGAGGCTCATGTTAGACCCCTCTGAGTTAAAGTAATAGTTAACAGTGTCTGTTAAAAACAATGACATTCAACCTACTGTTCAACATTCAACTGATTTTAAGCTTCCATTATTAGATAATTGCAATGAAGCCTTGTCATGCTGCAGACTGAAGCCCAGGATATTTCAGTTAAAAATAAATTTGGATGGTAAAAATGACCGCTTGAGAGATCATTTACATGCCCACACACAGAATTTTTTTCTGTCTGCAATATTTCACAGTTTGTGTTGTTCAGTCAGCTGTAATATAGTTGAGGTGGTATTTCAATTAGCTCAGAAAAGTTTCTCAATAGAACTTTTTAGAGCCAGTTTAAATGGTTGTTACACAATACTGTAGACACTTTACTGAAGATTATGCCTCTTTATTATATAAAAGGTTGAAATTCAACTCCAGGAAAATGTCTGTTTGCTATCATGCAAATAACCTGTTAGCATCCTGAAGCTTAAGAAATGCTGCAAAGTTTACCCCCTGTCCTTGCCTTCCACCAGTTCACAATTGAGGCTAAAGGTTAAGTTTTATTTGGAGAATTGTATTGGAAAAGGATAAACTGACCCTACTCCAGCTGAGAAGGGGAGATTAAGCTTTTATTTCGGGTTGATATTTAAATTGCAAGTAATAAAATAATTAAGGTAACATTTTCTTTCGCAGGAAACACAGGAAAATTGTTTTATAAACAAGCTGCCTATGGCTTTGTATGCTTGATGACATTAGAAGGCTCTTTTTGGACATTTATCTACATACTTTCCTAAACCGTCTGGGACGAGCAGACGCAGTGAGGCTTTTGAAACCTTTCCTTAAGCATCATCAAGAGGCTGCAGTGTGCGAGAGGCCAAATCAAAGACTGCAGAGCATCAAGTTTATAAGAGGCGACAGAGGATCAGGGTAACGCAGAGTGGCCATAAAATTGGCCAGACCGTAGAGGGATACCCCAATAGCAGACACCATACCCCACCCATAGTACTTTGCTGTTTTGAGAAAGATGGGCAACTGTATCTTTCTATGTAGATTTAAAAAGACCTGCAGGCAAACCAATTGCCTTGTGACCAGTGAGCAAAGTATCTTTATTAGTCACATTACAAATGGTCTGGAGGGGAAAGTGTGCCATCTTGCAGATGACACAAACATATGCAACAGAGTTGATACTCCAAGAGAGGAGGGTAAACTCAATTAATAATGATTTAGGTAAATTGGGAGGAACGGTCATGAGTGTGGCAACTATAAATCAAAAAGAGGAAAATAATACACTTGTGTCGCAAAAGGCAGAATGCATGATTAATAGCACTATAATGTCAGGCACTATAGAGTAGAGATAGTTAAAACATTTTTGCGGATTTGGACCCGCTGGTTAATTTTGTCCACAAATTTATGCAGATCATTCTCAAAAATGTCAATTCGTAATTTTCTTACCAATTTTTGTTATCACTGTATTCATAAAGAATCTGAAAGCATTTTCACAAGTCGCAAACCATGAGGTAGGAAAATGCTGATACCACTAGGGACAGCAGCGATGTGATCTCAGCCTCTCTCAAAGTTCGTCCCCGTACGATCTGACCGCAGTCTGTAAGAGCTGCATAGAGAGAGCTGCATAGAGAGAGCCACATCTTCCTGCACAGCTCTCGCAGGCGATCGCTTTTAATTACATTTTAATGCTAGTGTATGGGTGCAGGGGTCTCCGAAGCTGAACTGCATTAATTTCAGGTCTGGTGACTCCTGCTTCTGAGTAAAAGACCCTGGTATGGAGTACAGGTATCGCCTATGCATTTAAATTTCACATTTACATGACATGGGAGATTTAAACATTGCAGGGGGATATAGGCACCCCATACCGGGACCTGTAACTCAGGAAGCGGGGTCCCGAGGCTGAAATCAATGCGATTCAGCTCCTGAGACCCCCCGCTACCATACACTAGTATTAAAATATAAATAAAAACAGTTGAATTAACTTAGCGACTAGCCGCTATGGCAATGAAGGGGTTAAACCTGAGTACTCTGTTTGTTGGGGTACAGAGGGTGGATGAAGGGTGTAGTTGCCATAGGATGGGTGGTTAGTCCTTCTGGGAAGGTTGTGGGAGGAATTAACTCATTCACTAATGAAGGGGTTAACCACTCACACTACTCACCCGAGAGGCCTAACCTCCCACCCTTGGGGAAACTACCCCCTTCACCCAATCCCTCTATCCCAGAGAAACATTGAAGTACAACAACCAACTGCCCAACTACTCTACCCCCAACAACCCCTCTTAACACATACAGTACAATAATTGGCAACATTATTATTATACAGATCTGGATAACAGCTAATTTGCCCATTAAAAATAAAACATTATCAGTCAGCATAAAGTAAATTAAAGTTGCACTTACCCCTGTTAGGTTGAGTCCATCCTCGTCTTCCTCCTCATCTTCCTCCCTATCTTTCGTGGCAGCAACAAACAATAAAAACAAACTAATAGCCTCTAACCCCTTAATCACCATAGCGGTTATTAGCTGCTATTGTAAATTAGGGGTTAACCTACCTCCCCGCTACCCACCTGGGATGCCTAACCACCCTCCCCATGGTAACTACAGTACCCCCACCCTCTACCCATTGATTGGCACAGTGGTACTCCATGCCCATATAATATGGACATGATTTGGCACTTTGGCAGTCAATGGTCAACCTAAAATATATATATATATATATATATATAAATATATATATATATATATATATATATAAATAAATAAATAGTGATTTATTTTGATTTATGGGGGATGGTTTTGATTGCGGCACCTACTCTGTGTGTTTGATATATACATATCAAACACACAGAGTAGGTGCTGCGGCACCTACTCTGTGTGTTTGATATATACATATCAAACACACAGAGTAGGTGCCGCAATCAAATACATCCCCCATAAATCAAAATAAATCACTAGGCCAGATGTAGGGGTTAAATTTACCCTCTGGCGGTGCTAACAACCAAATATGATATAAGAACACTAAAAGAAAAAAAGAGGGTTTGTTGAAAGTACACGAAAAATATGTGAAAGTACAAAATGGATTTTATTAGCAATACAAAAAACAAAAATAATATTAAAATATACCTAAGCACAAACTAAATGAACACTGCTGAACCAAAGAATACACAATAAAAATGTAGGGACCCAAAATATGTAACATGCAAAATACATGCGTATCATAATGAAAATCCAGGTGAAAGGGGCGGGGCTTCTTTCTGCACACAGACAAGCCCTCCTTCTCTTCCTGTCTGCTTCCAGCACCAGTTTTCAGCAGCATGGGGGTTTGGGGGATCGGAGCATGTCGCCCCCCCCAGGTGAAATTGTGTGACTGAGTGTGTGTGACTGAGTGTGTATGTGTGTGTGTGACTGTGTGTGTATTGAGTGTGTGTGTATTGAGTGTGTGTGTATTGAGTGTGTGTGTATTGAGAGTGTGTGTATTGAGAGTGTGTGTGTGTGTGTGTGTGTGTGTGTGTGTGTGTGTGTGTGTGTGTGTGTGTGTGTGTGTGTGTGTGTGTGTGTGTGTGTGTGTGTGTGTGTGTGTGTGTGTGTGTGTGTGTGTATTGAGTGTGTGTGTGTGGGGGGGGGATTGAGTGTGTGTTTGTGGGGATTGAGTGTGTGTGTGTGTGTGTGTGTGTAGGGGGGGTTGAGTGTGTGTTTGTGTGTGCGGGGAGGATTGAGTGTGTGTGTGTGTGGGGGGGATTATGTGTGTGGGGGGGGATTGAGTGTGTGTGGGGATTGAGTGTATGTGTGGGGATTGAGTGTGTGTGTGTGTGTGGGGGGGATTGAATGTGAGTGTGTGTGGGGGGATTGTGTGTGTGGGGATTGTGTGTGTGGGGGGATTGTGTGTGTGTGGGGATTGTGTGTGTGTGTGGGGATTGTGTGTGTGGGGATTGTGTTTGTGGGGATTGTGTGTGTGGGGGGATTGTGTGTGTGGGGGATTGTGTGTGTGGGGATTGTGTGTGTGTGTGAGGATTGATTGTGTGTGTGGGGATTGTGTGTGTGTGTGGGGTGGGGGGGTTGTGTGTGTGGGGATTGAGTGTGTGTGTGTGGGGATTTATTGTGTGTGTGGGGATTGAGCGTGTGTGCAGGGATTGAGTGTGCGTGGGGATTGAGTGTGAGTGTGTGTGGGGATTGAGTGTGTGAGTGTGTGTGGGGATTGAGTGTGTGTGGGGATTGAGTGTGTGAGTGTGTGGGGATTGAGTGTGTGTAGGGATTGAGTGTGTGTGTGGGAGGAATGGATTGAGTGTGTGTGTGTGTGGAAGGGGGGAATGAGTGTGTGTGTATGTGGGGGGGTTGAGTGTGTGTGTGTGGGGATTGAGTGTGTGTGTGTGTGGTTGATGTAGTGTATGTGGTGAGTGTGAGTGTGTGTGTGTGGTGATTGATTGATTGAGTGTGTGTTGTAATGCAGTGGCGTGCAAACTGGGGGTGCAAAGAGGTGCAAGATTATTTAGGGGGGCGCAGGCGGCGTGCGGTGAAAACTGGGTGCGCGGGCCGGCAGACGCTGTGCACGGGAGGACGCACAAGCTGTGCACGAGGGGCGGCCAAGAAGATGTGCACGGATGGGCAGCCGAAGATGTGTCCGGGTGGCTGAACAGGATAGTGCAGGTGGCGGCCACGTGATGGTGTGTGTGTTCACACGCACAGGGGCTTCAGAGGAACGGGGAGCAGCATGCCCAAGCACGGTGAAGTCAAACGCCCCTCCTTCCGGTGTCTGCCCTGCAATAGCTCTGTGGTCCTGCTCTCCTCTGCTGGCAACCTGCTTCGCTGCGATCCTCTGCAAGTGAAAGGGTCGGCTGCCACTATATCAATCATACTATGAATGTACAGAAATAATAATAAAAAAAGTGAAAACACAACATTGAAAACGGAAAAAAAAATAATAATACTGTAGGTAGAAGTGTGGATGACAATGGGGATAGCAAGCCAAAGAGCAGGGAGGGGAAGGAAGAAAAAAAAGGTGTTTGGGAGAAAGGGAAGGGAGGTAGCAATGAGGTGGAGGAATGCCCCCCCCCCCCACAAAAGTATTGCCATTCTGCACGTACGCTCTCCCAAGCTTGGCGCTTGGGGAGACAAACAAAATTGACTTTGAAGTGCGCTCAGCAGCAGTCAATACACACACACACAAACACACACAAACACACAAATAGCCCCGATCCACGCTTGAAAAATTATGCAGGGCACCCTGTGCTCATGCTTGGAGAGTTGGTGATGTCACCGCTCTCAGCGGCAGCGTGGACGCAGCCTAATTTTGCAAGAGCGAGCTGTTGAAATATGTAAGTATTTAGACATATTTGGATTTATATTGTATACCGTTTAATAAAGGTTTTTTTTTTTTTTTTCCATATGATTTTGATTACATTAGGCAGGGGGGGGGGGCGAGAAATTTTATGGATGAAAAGGGGGGCTCGGCATAAAAAGTTTGCTCACCCCTGCCCTAGATGCTTTGTAGCCAGAAGGTGGTGGCTAAACCCTGGCAGTTATAATAAAGAGCCAGAGAAAGACAGAAAATAAATGTCTAAAATGTGTAGAGGTGGGGTCCCCTCAAAGTCTGAAATGTAAACAATGAGTCAGCAGAGAAAACAAGGCAGAAAAAAACAAGAGAAAATGACTCCCTAATGCCAAAGCTAGGTGTTACTGATATAAGCTATGGCAGACAAAAATGATAGTGTCCCAAAGGCTACCGTGGAGCAAGGAAATGTCCAGATACTTGTTATGATGCTGAAGACATCCAGAGGAGAAGAGGAGTCCAAGACAAATTTAAGTAAGAGGCAATTAAAGGCCCCGGCATCCCGCTCACAGCTAGCATCAGGCAGCGATCATACAGCAGTCACAAAACCGGTTAAAACAGCTTCACAGTAAAGCTCCAAACAAGGAGATGGTCAGCACGATGCAGTAGTGGGACACAGGAAAGTGAGTGGTATAGATACTCCGACGGCCGTTTCGCCGTAAGGCTTCTTCCGGGAGCATAACTGTGTGGAGTCAGTAAGCACTATTTAAAGCACTCCATTGTCACACCAAAAAACTCCCCCTCGCATATCAGCCAATCAAAAAAAGATGAGTGCTGTGACATCATCTGTTGCTAGGGCACGGGAGAAGTTTTTAAGAGGGCTCTGAAACGTAAAGAGACAGACATAAATATTCCTGCCTAAATAAACATGATGACAACAGGAAAGATCTCAAAGATATATATATATATATCAAAAATAAAAACAAGAACCAAAGATACAAAGCAATAAAAAAACAATAACAAAAAATGCAAAACAATAAAAAACAAGCACCAAAAATACACAATAAAATCTAAGCACCAACAATACATAACAATGAAATAAAACTAGCACCAACAATATGTAACAATTAAACAAAAACAATCATTTACCAAAAAATGCATTGCTTGTCACTGTATCTATCTATATCCCAAAAGGGGCATAGATAAACACATTGGCAGTCAATGGGCAACATAAAAAAAATATATACAATGGAAAAAAATACACTCAATGTTTTTCTTACTTTTGACGTCTTCACCATCCGATTCCGAAAGCAGGAACCTCTTGACACTCGACACAAAGCTCCTCAACAGCCGGTAAGTTCTTCATCTTCTTTATCTTCATTTGTATATTTTAATCCAATGGGGTGGATGTCGACTTCTTACGCTCAAATGAGATGGGCAAGGCTTTATATAATGGAGAATGAAGATAGAGATAGAACCCAAATATAGCACTCAAATTAAAGATCTGGATGTGTAGTGAATGATTTAAAACAAACTTTATTATATCACATGAAATAAAATAATGGGTGTTAAAAAACTGACGACCTGAAGGAGTGACCTTCAATACTAGAACCATATAGGTTTTAGGGTCTAGGAGTGTACGTATATTCTGTAAAATACAGATAGCACAATTGGCTGGAAATCCAGATAAGGATCTGTCCAATCTATATTCACTGGCTCTGAGGTAAGTACTAATAACCGCAATCGCCTAAAGCAAACCAGGTATAGCTAGATAGTTAATGTGTGCTCAGGAACTGTCAGGTAAGTGGCTGCCGTACACTCACAAGAATAATAAGGTAAGTGAGGAGTTAAATCTCCAATCAATGATAATGGTAACCTTATTTTAGGGTGCAGTGCTTGGTCTCGTTGACCTGTGGTGCCCTGCTATAGTGTAGAGTGATAGTACGAATCTGACCTCTAGTAACCCCAGTGGTGGTATACATAGATTAATTGCACTATGTGCAGATATTACAGGGAAGAGGACAGTAACTCATATAGATATCAGTAGTACCCATAGAGACAGTTTATTAGTCAGCTTTATAAGAGCTAATACACAGTAAAAATCAGAGGCGATACTCGGTGATAGTGAGCTCTCAGCTGCTTAGTAAATTATGAACTGTAAATGTTGTGCCCTGAAGGCGGGTATACTTGTGTACAGTGACTGATACCTCCTTGGACCAGGGATGAATAACAACATTAAACAGATGTAAGCAGTCTGAGTGCTAATGGAACTAACTGGCCCTTTAAGCTGCTATCAGGGAATCCCTGAGTGGTGATAGTACCCACTGCAGCTTGCTGAACAGCCAGGGACCTAATTAGTATATAGTGCCTAAACCATAGGTGGAACAACAGATGCCAGTGTTAGAGTGGACTTAGGAGGCTCAGAGTGTCCATCGGGGCACTTTGTGAGCCTGTGTAGCCACACGAGCAGGGAGCCGCAGCACCTCGCAGTCAGAGACTGTGACTGCGGTGAAAATCAGACCCCTGCGCGTGCACGTGGAAAACGGAGCTGCCTATTATGTCACATTTGAGAGTCAAATGGTACACCCCCAATCGGATTGGCTGATCTTTTTTTAAAGGATATGATATAATCTTAAACGGAGTTGCGTCACATTCTTTAAAAATTGCTGCCATTACTTGGTACTACAACCAATTTGATTTTTAGATTTACCATGTGTACACCCCCAATCCGATTGGTTGAAGTACCATGTGAATTCTTCCATTTTTTTTAAAAGGTTGTGACATCATCTAAATGGGATGGTCACATCCTTATTTTTAAAAATGGCTGCCATCACATGGTACTTCAACCAATCAGGCTGGGAGTTTACCATGTGATGCCTCACATGGTATATCTCCCAATCCAGTTGTAGTACCATGTGATGGCAGCCATTTATTTTTAAAGGATATGACATACCTCCCTAAAAGATGACGTCACATTCTTTAAAAAATAAAATAAATAACCCTGTCACATGGTACACCAGCCAATCGTATTGGGGGTGTACAATTTGACACTCAAAAATTACATCACAAGACTTTTATAAGGCTTGTCCTGACTCATTTAAGCTTAAAAAGCTGACAAGACAACAACCGCCCTTTTGGATTACAATACAATGAAGATAAAGAAAAAAGAAGATAAAGATCTTATCGACTGTTGAGGAGCATTGCGTTGAGTGTCAAGAGGTTGCTGCTGGACTCAAAATCGTATGATAAAGACGTCCCTGTCACCTTCCCTTCCCTCCTCCCTCCCCCTGTTATTTCATATTACTTTTATGTTCACTGAAATGCGTTTGAATGGCCTAATAGTCTTCACCACATACACTTTACTGCATGATATTTTTAGCATGTATACACAACAGGTTGTCCAACAATTAAATTCATAAATCTTGTACTTTTTTTATCAGAGTATATGTGGTTGAATGTATTGCCTGTAATCAGTGTGTTGCAAGTACTGTAGTATCTGCATGGTTTAAATTAGTTCTCAAAAAAGGGATTGACAATATTTCTATATTTCTCAATTTGAATTGCCCATACAAGCAGATCATTTACTGTATCTTGTTCCTCTTATAGGTCATCATTGGAAAGGTCTAATAACAGAAGCTACTGTACTGTCTAAAATGTTAAACAACACACATAACCCCAGCAAGCTCTTTTTGGGAACCCCTGAGCCTCCACAAAATATATATGTATATAAGTGTCAAAAAGGAGAGCTATTGAGTGTGACAATTGTATACAACAAGCGACAGAGAAGTCCAATGCTACATCCAATATGACAAAAATACACAGTAAAATACTTATATATTCTCTTGAAAAAGGGGTCTGCCTTGTCGTGGCTCACAGGCTTACAATGCTTTGGCCAAAGGGTTAAACTAAATTGCCCTTTTTCAAGAGAATATATAAGTATTTTACTGTGTATTTTTGTCATATTGGATATTGTTCCTCTCTGTGCATGACTTCTTTCTCTCTCACTCTCTGCTCCTATTTGCTATAACTGAGACCTGGCTCACTCAGTCTAACTCTGCTCTGGAAGCTGCCCTCTCTTATGGTGGCCTTTCTTTCGCCCACACTCCGCGCCCTGATGGCAGGGGTGGAAGTGTGGGGCTCCTGCTCTCCTCTCTCTGCCATCACCGAACCCTTCCTATTCCTCCCTCTCTTTCTTTTCCCTCCTTTGAGGCTCACATTGTCCAGATCTTCTCTCCTCTCCCTGTCCATGTGTGGCAGTCATCTTTCGCCCACCTTCCTCTACTCATTCTCCTTCTACCTTTCTCTCTCACTTTGAATCCTGGCTCTCTTTCTTTCTCTCCTCAGACTCCCCTGTTCTTCTCCTTGGGGACTTCAATTACCACATTGATGACCCCTCTCTCCCTTGGGCTTCCCGCTTTTTCTCTCTAACATCTTCTTTTGGCCTTCAAGAGTGGACTGCAGCCAGCACCCACAAGGACGGCCACTACTCGACTTGGTTTTCACTAAAAACTTCTCTCTCTCTCTGATTTCTCCATTTTCCCTTTCCTCTCTCTGACCATCACCTCATTCTCTCTATCTCGCTTCTCCCCTTCTCCAACTCCATCTACCCCCCGGTTCTGCAGAAACCTGCACTCTATTCAGCTACCTGACTTTGAGTCCACTTTACGCACCTCCCTCTCCTCTCCCAGCTCTGCTACAGACCCTGACAACCTGGTCAGGAACTACAACTCTGCCTTATCCTCCTCTCTTGATCTACATGCCCCGATTTCTCTTTACCGTCCTCGCCTTCTAACCCCAGACCCTGGCTAAATTCCCACATGCGCATGCTACGTTCCTCCACTCGTTCCTCTAAACGCCTCTGGAGGAAATCTCATTCTCTCGCAGACTTCCTTCACTACAAATTTATGCTCTCCTGTCTCAACTCTACCCTCTCGCAAGCTTAACAAGCCTACTTTTCTTCACTAATCAACACGCACAAGACTAACCCACGCCATCTCTTCTCTGTCTTTGATGCTCTACTCCATCCACCCTCAGCTGCCTCTTCTTCCTCCATCTCTGCTCAGGACTTTGCAGACTATTTTAAGGAAAAGGTGGAATCCTTATGTCAGAACATCCCGTCTGTTTCTTCCTTCAATCCTACACCTCATCCTAACTCTCCTCCTGACTTCCTTGACTCTTTTTCCACGGTCTCAGAGGAGGATGTATCACTGTTGATCTCCTCTTCTTCCTCTACCACTTGCCCTCTTGACCCCATTCCCTCCCATCTCCTAAAAACCTCTTGGTCCTACTATAATCCCTACGCTCACACACATTTTTAACTCCTCCCTCCACTCTGGTACCTTTCCCTCCTCCTTCAAACATGCAACAGTTATACCATTACTCAAAAACAGCAAGCTTGACCCTACCTGTCCATCTAACTATCGACCTGTCTCCCTCCTGCCTTTTGCCTCTAAACTCCTTGAACGTCTTGTATTCTCTCTCTTGCTTCATTTTCTCAACAACTATTCTCTCCTAGACCCTCTACAATCTGGCTTCCGCACTGCTCACTCCACGGAAACAGCCCTCAACTGATGACCTCCATGCTGCCAAAGACAGAGGTCATTACACTCTGCTCAACCTCTCCGCAGAATTTGACTCCATGGACACCCTCTTCTCCTTCACATTCTCCATACTCTTGGTATTTGGAACAAAGCTCTATCCTGGATCTCATCTTACCTCCTACCCCTGAAGAAGTGTGGGATTCACGCTAAACATATGTTGGGCTGAGTAGGACGTCGCGGAGTTGACGTCACGCAGGAGCGGCGGTCCATACGGTCGATGCGGAGCTCCACTATACGGCTTGTATCTTTCATCTTGGCAATCGGGTTTGCTGTAACCCCATATACATACATACATACAGCAGGACGCATATTTGCTTACTGATAGTAAACAGGCGGTGCTTGTGTGGGAATATAATATATATAACTGATATCCTGAGATCAGTCACAACTGGTACTATGAGACAACATTGCTCTTGACACATCTTATGTTGGTTGGTAATATTTGCATCACACTGACAGCTTAGAGATTGATATCCTAGTATACTGACCTCAGGACAGCAGCTGGCTGCAAGTGCCAATATTATAAGTGTTTCCCTTCTATATGTATACCATCTATTCTATCCAAATGTAATAGAATTTACCTGGCATAGTTGTTTAATATACCCTGGGTTACATACTCATAGAGGATATCGTAGTGCTATTTCAGCTCTGGTTTGGATACACTAAAAACCTAACCCGTTTTTGCATGCATTTTTAGCTGGTATCAGTTTGAGTGATTTATCTGCATTCAGAGTGCATTAGCACTCCCACTGCTAAGACATAGTGGGTATATTATAACCAAGGGACTGCAGGAGGAAAGAGAGTCTTGGACTGCTATCGCCATTATAGCCATCCGATAGCCCTTACTCTTCTTTTCTCCATACCTCCTCCTTGGGGAATTTGAAACTTTTTTAAACTTTAGTGTGTAATAATTTGTTTAATAAAACTTTTTTGTTTTCGGACGCTTTTACTTACCCTTGTTTGGATCTGTCTGTTGGATTGTAGGTGAGCTAATTCAGCTTTTTGTTTGTGACCCATGTATTGAGTGCAAATAGTGGGGTTCTTTCAGCCCCTTTCTCTTGGGGTTCCTGTGTGTATTATATGTATTTACCTCTCGTGCACCTGCCACCCATTTTAAAAGGACATCTCTACACATAGGTGAGCAGTTATATTTACCCTTCCTATTCCTAATGTACAAACCAAAGTTTCTGAATGTTTCTATGCTATATCATCCTGGATGGCCCTCCGTCGCCTTAAACTCAACATGGCAAACACAGAACTCCTCATACATCCTCCCAAATCTGGCTCTACTACCTCCTTCCACATTACTGTTGGAAGTACGATCATTCACCCAGTAGCCGAAGCACGATGCTTAGGGGTCACACTGGACTCCTCTCTCACATTCTCCTCTCACATTCAAAACGTTTCTAAAACCTGTCGCTTTTTCCTCCGTAATATCACTAAGATACGCCCGTTCCTCTGTTGCTCGACTGCTAAAACTCTGACTCAGGCCCTCATTCTCTCCCGCCTTGATTACTGTAACCTCATGCTGTCCGGCCTTCCTGCCTCTCACCTGTCTCCCCTGCAATCTATCCTAAACGCTGCTGCAAGAATCGCTCTGCTCTTTCCTAAATCTGTCTCCGCGTCTCACCTCCTGAAATCCCTCTCCTGGCTTCCGATCAAATCCTGCATCTCACACTCAATTCTCCTCCTCACTTTTAAAGATTTTCACTCTTCTGCCCCGCCTTACATCTCAGCCCTAATTTCTCGTTATACACCATCCCGACTCTTGCGTTCTACTCAAAGATGTCTTCTTTCTACTCCCTTTGTATCTAAAGCCCTCTCCCGCCTTAAACCTTTTTCACTGACTGCCCCGCACCTCTGGAATGCCCTTCCCCTCAATACCCGACTAGCACCCACTCTTTCCACCTTTAAAACCCACCTTAAGACACACTTGCTTAAACAAGCATATAAATAGCACTGTGGAAAATACTGGACACATGATATAAAGCTTAGCCCCCTACAGACGCACTTACCAGAACTCCCTCCTACTGTCTCTATACGTTCTCCGTAACTACCCATTAGACTGTAAGCTCCTCGGAGCAGGGACTCCTCTTCCTTAATGTTACTTTTATGTCTGAAGCACTTATTACCATGATCTGTTATTTATATTATCTGTTATTTATTTGATTACCACGTGTATTACTACTGTGAAGCGCTATGTACATTAATGGCGCTATATAAATTAAGATACAGTACCGACACACTTTATTCGAGTGTGGCCGGTACCGCAAGCCGGGAGATTTCCCGGCTTGCTAGTGGCCGCCCCTCGGCGTGCCGCGCGTCATAGACGCGCGGTCACGCGTCTTCGGGAGCGTGCGCCCCCTGCACGCGCGTCCAGGGGCTCCCCGAGGGAGCCCTGGTGTCCCGCGATCGCGGGACAGCGGCAGGGGGTTCCGGGGGACCCGGCGGACCCGGCAGCGGTAGGGAGAGCGCCCCGATCGGAGGGCGCTCTTCCGCTGCTTCGGCGCGCGCCCGTCACTCTCGGGCGCGCGCCAGGCTACTGCTGCGGCCAAGAACGGGCAAATGCTCGAATAAACTTGGCCGCAGCAGTACAATACAACACAATATTGCATTGGGCTTCTCTGTCGCTTGCTGTCTAAAATGTGCCAGTTTTTCCTGAGTGTCTTGTCTACTGTATATAGTCCAATGCTGTAGTGTGTAAGGCTAAACAATTGTCCTCAGAACTTAAAGAATTAAAAGCTTACAAGGGTATTATAGCTTCCTAAAAAAAATCAAACTTGATCATTCAAAATGAAAATATAATTTAATTAACAACAAAATCAAAATTATATAATAAATACAAGTGGTATGTACAAAACATCCGGTTAAAGATCTGCCATATAAATCTGAAAATGTAATATCTCAGTAATGCTACAAACAGAATATAGCAACATAACAGCTAAAAGAATCCAACCATCTAGATCACATAGAAAGATTTCTGAACATACTGTATGAAGCAATGTGTAATGTTACTCCAGTCAACTGTCTGATGCAAAGATGCTACAGGAAAATGAAGGAAGCTGCTTTTATGATTAAATCCAGTTATAGGTTCTACGTCACAACCAAGCAAGCTGTGCATTCCAATAAGAGAACCCACAATGCCGTCTCAGTGGTATAATTGGATTTCCATAAAATTCAGGAATGAAGACCCAAATTACGACTGAGAAGCACAATACAAATCCAGTCATTGTACCGTGCCACATGGCGCAATCCATATTGCTCATGATGAAAATAGCCTAATATTACTTGTGCAATAGGAGTTCATGAATGAATGAATTAATGTCTTTATTTATATAGTGCCATTAATGTACATAGCGCTGTAATCTTTACCAAAGTGTTCTGTGATAATTGATATTAAAAATACTATGGAAGACATAGCTGTAATGCAATTGCGATGTGGGAGTTAATTGTTAACGTTTGCATTAATTCCCGCATCGCATAAAGTAAAAAATAGTGTACCCGGTAAATTATTACTACAATTCTGATGAGTAAAGTAAAAAAAAATGCGGTAATAAGAGGCGATATATATATATTTTTTTGGCTAAGTGCATTTTAACTTTGTTTTAATAGAGAGCTATGATTTCTGGCCTAAATCGGGATATTACTTTTACAAGATGTAAACTACCATTTATCAGCTGCAACATTAGTTTGTACTGTTCGTCCACTGTCATTAGCCAACTCTAAATCTGCCCTAACATTCTTTTAAATGCAACATAGTTCATAGTTAGTATACTGTACTGTAGTGCCGACGAGTATTCTAAAACAAATCTGGGGCAATCATCAACAATACCCAGGTACATGCTGGGTACATGCTTCAACATTTCAGTGACATTTCTGCAGACAGACTAATGGTCCATCAGATTAACAGCGGGGGTCCCTGGCAGTCCCATTCAAATGGAATGGGACTGTCAGGGACCTCTGCTGTGTTAATCCGATGGGCCATTAGTCTGTCTGCAACAATGTCACTGAAATGTTGCAGCATGTATCCAGCATGTACCCAGCATGTACCCAGCATGTACCCAGCATGTACCCAGCATGTACCTGGATCTTGTTGGTGATAGCCCCAGATTTTCCAAGGCAAGTTTTAGAATACTCGTCGGCGCACCTTTACGTATGACATTTTTAAGGTGGTGAATCCAGTTTAGGAGTATTTATAGAGGGTACAGAGGGTACTGGCGCCGTTATGGAGTGCCGGTATCACCTATGCATTTAAATGTCTTGCGTCACTTTACCGTGGGAATAAATTGTATAGGAGATGCCGGCACTCCATAATGGGGCCTGTATCCCCAGACCTTAAATCAATGTGGTTCTGCTCCGGAGACGACCTACGCATCTACACTAGTAGTAAAATATATATTAAAATCTTGCGATTGCCGTCGAGATATGCACAGGGAGAGGCGGCTCTATCTGTGCAGCTCTCTCTGCAGCTGGAACAAATTACCGGGTGAGTCCTTTTGAGAGAGGCGATCATCACATTGCCGGCTACTTGCCCGTTTTGGGAATTTATCTATCACAGGCAATCAAGGCTTTCTGAATACCGTGAATACCAAATACTGGTGGTGTAAATGGCCCAGTGATTTTTTTTAATGAAGGCTTATAGAATAGACCCCTAAACATCCTGCAAGCTTTATTTTAGTTATCTCCAAAAATCATAATTATGTTATCTCCAAAAATGCAGAACCAATTCATTGCCCCAAATAAAACAAAAAATGCAACATTTACTCTACCAGGTTTAGTAAACTTTCCTGCATTGAAGCATTTGTGAGGTATAGCAAAATATTTAAGTTCTTCTGATTGTTAATTCAATGTATTCTCTATGTAACCAATTCTACACATAAGAGACAAACAATTTGAATGAAAGATAGCTTTAAATGTATGTGGAAATTAGCTCAGTTTAGCTTTAGATCATTATGTGTTCCACTTACCTATTACACAGTACATAATATGAGAGAAAATGGAATGAAATCATTCAAAAGTTTTCAGTAAATGTGGTCCCTTCCGACTAACCTGTACTTTGCTTAACCTAAAGGTCAACAGTCTGCTGGAATCAAATATTATGCTGCTTTATTAATAATTGAGTTATGAAACCCACTTGGGAAAAAGACCTTCATTACAAAATAATAAAAGCTTTGGTTGGAAATGTGCAGATAGTCTACTGAGCCTAGTGCAATAATATTCAAATGATTTCTCAGTAAATTATTAAAGTTTTGGTTCAATTTTCATGCAGTGCAATAAATATAACTTGTTCTCATTACTTTAAACATACTGTGCATTCTCTCTACCTCAAAGAAAACATGAGTAAAACTTCAAGCCCCCAATTTGAGATACTTATGTGTGCTTACAGATGTATAGTAGCAGACATTATTGCTCCCACTGGCATGTTGTGGCACGTCACAAGCAAAGCGCCAGTGGAGGAGGCACCATTATGTCTGCATTAGCCACGTGCAAAAAAGGGTTGGGTTCAACACATTATTTTACCAGTTCCCTCACCTTTGCACGTGCAGTAACTGTAAGGAAATGGGGAACACGTCCCCTGAGGCGTGTTCCCTCCTTATCTCCTGCTGTACAGCATCCCGTTGCAAGAGATCAGAGAGTGCGTCCCCGCGGCGTGCTTCCCTGCTGTACAGCCTCCCGTGCACCTTACAGAGCGCGCTCATGGTGGGCTTTCAAGGTTGCCACGGAGCTTGGCTCCACCCTTCCGCTTGTGCCGCGCAGCGCACACACGTGACACGTGTGCACTGCTCCCCAGCTGCACGTAAACTTTAATATTTCCCTCACCTGTCTCCTGCTTCTCACAGCCTATCCCTTCCTCCGCAGAGGCCGCTCCTCTGCTCCACCCCCTTCTCTCATTGGACTCCTGTTGCTATATATACTCAGCTCTGTCACTTCCTTTTTGGCTGAGCATAGTTATTGGTTGCTTTGTGTTCCGACATCTCTATTCCTGCCTTGTTCCTGTCTGTGTACTAATCTTGTTGCTGCTGGCCTCCCTGTGTACCGACCCGGCTAGACATTGGAACATTCTCTGGATTACTCACCTCGGCTTGACTCTGACCTTCTGCTCTTCTCCATCCCTGACCACGGAAAATGGACTATCTACTTCTGTACTGGCTCCAACCCTAGACCACGGCATCTCAGACTCTGACCACTCACCTTGCACCTACCTACGAACTCAGCAAGTATCAAGGCTATCCCACTCTCTCCAGCCCAGATCTGGCAATCTTGACTATCCACCCTCCAGGCGTGTCTCTGCTGCTGTGGTGTGCAGTTCTATACTTTCCCACCTCAGTACCGGGGTCCCGCCTTGTTCGGGGTGAACACAAGCATTACTGTAACGTCTGCTACATTTATATGTACAGTGTGTCTTAAGAAATTACATCACCACTTTTTGTTTTGCATTGTAGGCAAATGTAATATAGTTCAGTGCATAAATGGCTGTCAGTAGTAACCATCTCTATGATACTATATATAGAGAAATACAAAGATGTCTGCTCTACCAATATAGCCTCATGTTTGGTTGTACTTCCCACACAAAACCCGTCATGGGCACGTTTCTAATCATGTGTGCTCATGGAGACCCAATAAGGAGACTAATGGTGATCATGATAAACACAGATAATGTCCCTGCTTCTGAATGGGACTCCCAATGTGTTATTCCTACCGGGCTGCATCAGTCTGTAAGAGACGTGCATTGAGAGTACACAGAATTAGTCACTCTCCCTGTGTGCCTCTAATAGGCGATCATGTGGCCTTTATTTCAATAAAACAACATTGAAGCAGGGAGTCTCTGGAGTAGAACTGCATTCATCTCAGCCTTGGGGATCCCCTGCTTTCCGAGTTACAAGCCCCAGTATAGGGTGCCGATATATCTGCCATGTTTAAATGTCCTGCATCATGGCCCACATGACAGGGACATTTAAATATTGCAGAGAGATCGGCACCCCATAATGGGGCATGTAACCCGGGAAGCATGGGTTCCCCGATGCGGAAATGAATATGGTTAAGCTCCAGAGACCCTCTGCTTCAATGCTGTGTTATTAAAATAAAATAAAAGCAGCTTAATTACATTGTCAGCTAGCCACTAAGGTAATGAAGGGGTTAAAAATGGTCTGTTTAATTAGGAGTAGAGTGGGTGGGTAAAGGGAGTAGTTGCTCCAGGGTAGGTGGTTAGGCCTACTGTGAAGTTTGCATGAAGAATGAATAACCCATTCCACTACCCACCCGAGTTGCCTAACCCTCCACCCTGGGGCAAATACCCCCTTCACCCACCCACTCTACCCCCAATGAACTTTACAAATACAATACAAACACCAACACTAGCCAATACACACATTAACTGCCACTGTAGTTACCTATGCCCTCAATGGGAGCAAAGATAACCCCAATAGCAATGAATGGGCACCTTATTATTCACCCCTATGCTCCCAACACCCCCCTCCTCCCAACACATACAGTACAGTAATGGGCAAGATGCCTATTATTCTGACTTGGATAATGCGCTTTTTCCCATTAAAAATAAAACATTACCTAGCCAGCATACAGTAAATAGATGTTGAACTTACCCCTGCCAGGATAAAGGCCATCCTCATCCTCCTCATCTTCAGTGGGCATCAAAAGTAAAATAAAAAAACAACTACTGGCCTGTAACCCCTTAATCCCTTAGCGGTTATTCAATGCTATGGCAACTAAGGGGTTATCCCACCCCCTCCTTCAACTCACCAAGGAACCCTCCCTGGGACTACTACCCTCACCCCCTCTACTCATTTATTGTCACAGTCATTAACCATGACCACAATAAGGTCATGGATTGCAACTATGACAATGAATGCGCAAGCTTGAAATTAAAAACAACATCGAAATAAAATGCATTTAAATTAAAAAAATTTTTTTATCCTAACCTGTAATACAAATATAGAATACGTTTTATGGTGATTATACTATAATTATACATATCTCACTTGAATACAATATATTTGAATCCAACCAATTATACAATGTCCATATTCACTCCATTTTGTGAGGTAACCATTTCTGTTCTTCTTGATCCAAGGACACGGATGGTTCACAATTAATTTGTAGTTTATTTGGCTTTTGTGCAATTGTTCATTGTCAGTCTGGACTATTTTTCAATAGCATACAGTATGTATAATCATAAAATACACCATACAATGCACAGCATACTAATTGAAATCTCTCCTCTCAACATGTGACAATGAAAAAAAATGCAATCACTCTGTGAGAATAAGACAGGAATAGTAAAGTTCTATTATTAGCACTATATTATTAAGCAATAGTGACTTGCCTATATATACTATATTTGAAGGTTAAAAAAATTCCCAATCCCATCATCCACATTGTCAGCTTTATAAACATCTCACACTGTTAGGCAAAAGCAGAAAAAGGCATGTAATTTGCCATCATTATTATCATCATCATCATTAAAGATAAATGGCCCTATTAGAGGTAGTGGCACAGGGAGTAGAGGCCAAAAAAAAAATCATATTTTTCATAATAGCTTGCTTAGAAAGAGATGGAAAAATACCAAAACAAACATTAGTTAAATATACACCGTAATTAAGGATAGGGACCATGGTAGAAGCTAGAGGTTGCAGAAGGTGAGAGGGAATGGGGTTGAGGCCGTATGTAGTGGAGGGTGTGGAGAAGAGCAGCAGAGATACGTCTTCCTCTGTAACTGGAGAGAAGGAGTCAAAGACAGAAGGAAGATAATTAAGAAAGAAGGATGTTAGCCGACAGACACCATTTACATGCAGATAGCTTCCACCTTGTTTTTTAAATAATCAGCAAAGTCTATGGGGCCTATTCTAAAAACTTTGATATCTAACTCATCGAGTATTTTGAGCATTTCCCAAATGATTTGGCAAGTTTGCTATTCAGAAAGCTCCGATGACCTGCCAAACTCATTCAGGAAGTGCATCCCCCTGAGAGGTCTCACTCCTGCGCAAACTTACCGAGCGGGAGCTGAAAAACAGCTCCAAATACACAACAATTAAATAAAACAACCACCAAAAATACACAGCAATTAAATAAAACCAAGCACCAAAAATACATACAAAAGAGATTATAAGTGGCACACCACTGTTTAAAGAAATAATTTCACAAGGTATTTTTATTTGGTGCTCACCTTCCGTTGATCCTGGCGTCCCAAAGCTGGATCCAAAGTAATAGCAAGATAGGAGAAAGGAAGAGGCACACAAATTGTAGTGAAATCAAATGATTTCAAATGTAGTAATGCATCAGAGCTAACAATGGTAACTTTTCAGGACAAGCAGTCCCTTCCTCAGACCTAACACCTCAAAAATGATAACACATTAGCACATGTATATATACCACCAAAGGTCAAAATAATTACCTTCCCCAGTAAAAACCAAAAGTGCAGGGCTTCATCCAATCTCACAGCCTAATTGTGCACGCCCCCGACTCTGACATCACCGCGCGGCGTCGCGTCATGACGCACGCGACGTCACAATGTGATGACGTCAGTCAGCCCAGTGACGGTCCACAGAAGGAGTGAGAGAGTGGAGAGTCCTGGAGCAAACCCCAAGTGGGCCGTCACTGGGCTGAATGACGTCATCACGTTGTGACGTCGCGTGCGTCATGACGCGATGCTGCGCGGTGACGTCAGACGTCGGGGGCGTGCACAATTAGGCTGTGAGATTGGATGCAGCCCTGCACTTTTGGTTTTTACTGGGGAAGGTAATTATTCAGGACTGCTTGTCCTGAAATGTTACCATTGTTAGCTCTGATGCAGTAATACATTTGAAATCATTTGATTCCACTACAATTTGTGTGCCTCTTCCTTTCTCCTATCTTACCAAAAATACATAACAATGAAATAAAAACAAGCATTTGCAAGAATGCATTGCTTGTCACTGTGTTTATCTATAGCCTGAAAGAGGCATAGATAAACAGATTTGCAGTCAACGGGCACTTTAAAAAAATATGCAATGAAAGAAATTACAATCCATGTTTTTCTTACCATTGACGTATTCACCCTCCGATTACAAGTCCAGCAGCAACAGCAGGATCCTCTTGACACGCGATGCAATGCTCCTCAACACCTGGTAAGTGTCACAGGAGACAAGGTTCATCAACACCTTTTATACCGGGATCATATGATTGAGCAAAGCAAGGAGGTAAAATAAATTGTCATTTATTTCAGGAAAAGACATACACACAATGTAACACAATTTACACAGTTAACACACTTACTGAGAAAGGGTCAAAAGAATAAAATCTTCCTTTAAATGAAATTGTCACAAACGACCTCTGTAGGAGCCCTTTCCAATGGCCGTGAGGTACTCACGAAAGTCCTGAAATGCAATTCGGCTTGCAATTCTAGCCGCAACCACTATGTTCTTAAAAAGCGGGACTTAGAACATTTTATGAGTCAAAATCTTTGAAGCCGGCCCGCGTCTATTCTTCACAGAGCATCTTTGAATTTGCCGCTGATGGTTTGGCGCTTGGAATTTCCCGTCCTGATTGGCTGCAAGGTTTCTTATAGGTTTCAGAGTCCCATTCAGACACCGCTACAACCAATCGGTGCGTGGAAATTCTCCAGCAAGCCAGTCACCAATTTTCCAGTATTCTAAAGCCGGGTGGGCACCTTTTCTCACTCTGCTAAGGGGCATGCACCAACCTGGCACCTCTGCCCTTTGCATATTGAGCCCCCCGTGGCGCAAGCCTCCACGAAGTCTGGGATTGTGCAAATGGTTGCCGGATTGTCCTGTGTTAGCCTAGAACGGAGGTACTCAAGTATAACTGCAGTACTCCTCCTGTTCTAACACCTTGGCATCCCTGAGGCTTTCATGTCCAGACTCCGCACAGACCATAGGCACCAAGCCTGGTAGCCATCTGGTCCCTCGGAACCCAGGACTCGTTGTAACAGGGGAACTTATCCATGTTCAGAATATGCCTCTAATCCAGCAGTGTGTTAGTTATTTGGAACCAGCAGTTACCAAACTTCACCTGGCTGATTAGAGGTTTGTTAGAAAAGCCTTCCTTTGAGACAGGAAGGGAGATTCTTCCTGAGCTCACACGTGAGCTGAACCAGGAAACAGACAGAGCAGAGGTTCCTGAGTCTCACAGGTGAGACTGACCGAGGGAACACAGAGATGTCTGGAGCTTGCAAGATACAACCCAGCTGACAAATAAGACTTCAAATCCTGGATGCTGATATACTGTATCTGGAAAAAAGGCAGCAACCCAGCAAACAGATTTTCTTATTGGACTGTTAGCTATATCTGTATATATAAATATATCTATATGACTTGGGCTGATGAATAGCTTGGGTAGCCACCCAGTTAAAGAGGGCTGGAATATAAGTATACATACAATAAAGTGGAGCAGGTTTTGTTTGGCTCAGTATTTTTCATATGTTTTGCTGTGTTTAAAGCGACAGGCACAATAAAGCCTTAGTTTAATTTCACCTTAAAACAGTCTCCATTGCGTACCTCTGCACATGTCCTCTTACACTCGGAAATCCCACAGTTTATTGACAGGTTATCAGAACATATACATATTAAACATCTCTTTAATAAAATATACTTTCCCCTTTATCTTGTGTGTTAGAAAGGTGTAAGTCCCTGTTCTGGTGTTAGGGATGGAATAAGGGGATATCCTGCCTACACTTACTGGCCGCATCCCTGCCACACTCTAAACATGACTTTAAACGTTTACACACAAAAACCACTCACAGCTTTGTCATAAAGCTGGAGCATCCCCTAAACCCATATACAAGGCTCAGGGTACCTTAGTATGTTCCTTGGCATCCACCTTCATACTAGGGGCCCCCTGTATGTGGCAGGTATACATTAACCCCTTCATGCCCCGTTTACCTGGTCAGGACCATGCTGCAGCACGAATCCTGACGGTGAGTCGCAAGAACGTTTTCAGGGTAGGAGTTTGCCCAGAGCAATGTGCTTTGATATATCTGAGAATCTTACTTGATTCCCGGATACTGCGTTGGGGCATTCTGTAACTTTGGAACCCCGCTACATTGCCACATTCTGTATTGCCACATTTCTCCGGCAAACACACCCTGAAACTTACAGCCTATCAATCTCCTGGTCCCAGCACCCCAAGAAAGGCAAAACACAGAAACATCTTTAATTTCTCATAATTTGCACACAGTCACAGCAATGTATCTCCGACATCTAGGTCCAAGAGCTGACACTCTAGGACCCCCAAACACGGGCCAGGGTTAACCATGTGGGCTTAACCTTTATTAGTGAGCCTGGTTACCCCTTCACTTCTTTCTTCTTTCTTTGTAATACAATCGAATGGTGGCGGATGTTGTCCCATCGTCTTCTTGCCTTCAAATGAGATGGGACAGGCCAAATAAGGCATGTGATGTCACAGTTGAATGTTAAATGGTACACCCCCAATCCAATTGGCTGGTGTACCATGTAACAGGGGTTCTTCTTTTTTTTTTCACATATTGGATAAACTTGATGATCCATAAGGACAGTGACGGGATGAGTGGCCCATTCTAGTAGATGTCTCCACTAAGAAAAGGCAGCTTTAATTGGCAAGAGTTCCTTGTTCTGGATGTCATTCTTATTTTCCACTGTAGACATCTAGTACGAGTAAAATACACACGGGTGAGAGAGCATCTTAGGTCAAATCCACAGAGCATCCTACTACGGTTGCCCATGACTTTGTGTCATTACGCTTGGACAACTGCAATGCACTCTACCTTGCAGAAATAGAGCTTGTCATCTGCCACTGGGGTAGAATATTGCAGCCAATTTGTTAACTGAACAGACCCATTCTTGCACATGACTTCTATTCTCCATTCTCTGCAGTGGCTTCCTCTATAATGGAGACTTTATTTCAACATTGGCTTGTTGACATTCAAAGCACATCATCATTGTCCCAGACACCTGACAGAGCTTCTAGTTCACTTCGATCAGCAGGTGAAGACCAAAGATTTTCCATAATCTCCTTAACTTTCTCTCAGGCTCATGCTTTTAGCCACGCTACTCCCATTCATTTGAACAATCTATTTCGTACAGTTCAAGAGGCCCCCTCTAAAACAGGCTCAAGACCTACCTGTTTAACCAGGCATTTAATTAATGAACCACAACTTGTCCAGCATTTTATAACTACAGTACGATCCCATCCTATATTGTATCTTTCTTTCTGTTTGTTCTCTTTTATAGTCTTAAATGTTGTGTTCTGTTTTTTTTTTTTTTGTGAATGTGAAGAGCTTTGAGTCCCATTGGGAGAAAGCACTATACTGTATAAATAAAGTTATTATTAAGATAAATATTTCTAAGTGCTTGGAGACCCATAGTGTATCATGACACTTATCTCTCTAAAATATTGAAACAGAGATCCTGTATTTTTAAATATAAGGGGATTCAATTTGTTAAGATAGGTATGAGAAAAGGGAATATGGAAAATCTACTAAATCGAAAAAGAAGGGGGTATGAAGTTGTTTTTACAATATTTAAAGTACCAGTCTCAGATAGTGACATAACATAATACAGTATGTAATACATTACAATGCAATTCATTTAAATGTATCAAATGTACGTACTGTAGCTCCAACTATACCAGAAGTACGTGATGGTTAATCCATTTTACCTGGATATGATGTTAACAGTACCTAGGTGCCTAATTGCTATGTGGATAGGCCCACGTCTTTACAAAGTGAATGAGGATCTGACCAAACCGTACTCAACTCTTTTCCCAACTTGAGGTTCTCAGTTTCAATTAAACTTCAAGATCTTATCGTTAAGGAAAGCTGGAAGCTTTTCTTTTAGTAAGGTGTGCCATACACAGTGTTCAAACCTCTCTTTGACCATCCCTCCTTATACTCCTCTCTCATCCTCCCTCCGTATCCTCTCTCACACATCCCTCTCTCTCACCCTCACTCCTCATCGTCTCTCTTACCATCCCTCCTCATCCCCTCTCTCACCCTCCCTCATCATCCACTCTCCCATCCTCCCTCCTCATCCTCCCTCCTCTTTCTCCCTCCTCACCTTCTCTCACACCCTCCCCCATCCCTGTCACCCTCCCCCTTCATATACCTAACACTCCCTCATTATCCTCATTCTCACCCTCCCACCTCAATAACCTTAATCTTCCTCCATCCCTATCCTCCCTCATCATCCTTCCTCCTTATCCTCTTTTTCACAATCACTCCCATCCCCTATTTCATACCCATCCTCATCCTCTCCCTTACCTCTCTCCTCACCCTCTCACCCTCCCACCAACCCTATTTTTTATTCTCCATCCTCATCCTCCCTCCTTATCCTCTGTGGAACCCTCCCATCTCATCCTCTCTAACACTCTCCCTCCTCATCCTTTATCTCCTCATATTCTCTCATCCCCTCCCTTCCCCGGTTAACATTCCTTACCTGGCTGTAGTGGTAGAGTGGTGGAGCTCCACCTTGGTAGCAGACATCGAAAGCAGTCTAACAGTTGATTGTGGCTCTGATCAAACAGGCCCGAGCCTAGGCATGCTGAACCTTCTGATTGGTGGATCACAGTCATTTCTTATTGGTGTGCAGGGATAGTGTACACGGTGTTGTGAGCTCAAAGACAAGAACAGAAAAGCACAATCAGTTGTTGTCTCAATAGACTCAGTAGGAAAGAAGGGAGGGTGGGGACCGGTGAAAGGGAGGGACTGGGGAGCGGTGGATGTAAATGACCAAATAATGTTAACAGCAC
Source organism: Ascaphus truei (assembly GCF_040206685.1). NCBI lineage: Eukaryota > Metazoa > Chordata > Amphibia > Anura > Ascaphidae > Ascaphus > Ascaphus truei. The sequence goes on from NC_134483.1 coordinate 525,210,063, forward strand.
TCACACGGCCATGTGTGAGCAACAACCCATAATTGGATGTGTCTTCTCTGCTAAGTTTTCTCTGACCAAGACCGTAGTATTCTCAGGGAATAGAGAAACCACCAGAATCGGTGCACGGAGGGACTTATGGTGTAATAATAAATGCCAAAAATAAATATCTACACTCACATGGCCATATGTGAGTGAAGGGCACTCAGAGGATCCCCAGCCACATATGTTATGGTACACGGTGGGTCATCATGTGTCACTCATTCAGCAGCATCAGATGCGGGTGGCAAAAGTAGATTCAATAAAGTTTAATCAAACAGTGAAAGCAACAATGACGTGCCAAATAGGAAAGGCACTTACATAAAAACAGTGGAGTGGAGAATGAACAGGCAGACTCACGGCAACTTCCCTCAGCACTCTGCCCGGAATGAGTCCTCCCTTCCGCGTCCAGTGTGCAGTGATGCCACTTCAAAGCTGCAGCCTCCCAGGTCCAGCACCCCCCGTTGTCCTCTGCTGCAGCCAGCCACATGCTTCCTGAGCAGTTCTTGCCCTCCTGCTGCTTCACCTTCCACCACCCACTTCATCTGCTTTGCTCCCACCATCACCCTCTACCACTCCCACAAATGTGCCATCCTGGGTGAATTTCTGGGTATAATAGCATTCTAGGTAGTGGCTACACATGAACCACTGAAGGACCACGGATTAGCCACCCCTGGCTATAGAGGGGGAAGAGAGATTTGAAAGAAGCTTTCACATTTTGAAAGTGAAACCCCAAAGTACCAGAAGGAATGTAGAACAAATGTATTTAACTTTAACTAAATACAGAAACATAGAAACAAAGAATGTAATTGGCACATAAGAACCACTTGTCCCACCATGTCAGCATCAGAGAATGACTTTGTTCTAGCATTCTTCTTTCTCTGAAGCTGGAGGGTGGCAGGCTAAGGTGAAATGTGGGGAAGTACGTGTTTACGAAAATGGTGGGAGATTAGTGGAATTGTCTCCCAACAGATGTTGCAGGGGGTAATACAATAAGGGAATTCAAACCTGCTTGGGTTAGACATAAGGCATTCCTAAATATGAAAGAAATCCAAGGTTCAAACAGGAAATAGGAAAATGGGCGGACTAGGTGGGTAAAAGGTTATAATCTGCTATCAAATGTTATGTTTCTATGTTTCCGTATTTAGTAACATTTAAAAACATTTGTACTACATTTATAGAAACAAAAATGCATATATACACAACATACTATAAACAAGGAGATGTGTATACTGTATGTGAAATAACTCACTATTCCACATCTAAGAAGTATTTTTTTTTAAAGCACCTGACAATTTTATACAAACACCTACTCGCAGTAAAGATAGTTATTTAGGATTAAATAATACTGTTGAAGGAACCTTAACAATCATAACATGACAAGTGTCTATGGTTTGGTTGCTAAGAGCAACAGAATTTATAAAAGGGATAACATATATTCTACTATATGTGTGCTTCTTGGAAAAGTTTTCATATCTTTTTGTCCAGCATAAACATCATGCTGTGTGGGCCCGAAGCAAAAAAAAAAAAAAGTGGTGTTTTGTAACTAGGAATACAGATGTGTTTAGAATCTATTTTATGCAATAGCAATTCAGAGAGGAAGGGTATTCGAGAAAACAACACAGCATGCATCGTACTTAACTCCACAATGTATGTATTTTTTCCTGTTGCAGTATGTTGTAAATGGTGAAACCTTAAATCCTTACACATATATGTTATTGTTGTAATGAATTGCAGCGTACATTAATGGCATTGATGACACCATAATCATGTTAAAAAAAACTACTGCAGATTTACAAACAAGGAAGTTTAAATTGAGAAGATTTAGCCATTATAATACATTTTTATTTTTGCGTCTGGGCTCTTAAAGCTGGAAATTAGGAGTTTTTGTTCATTTATTTTTTAGGGGCCTCATGCAGTAAGCGTCGATTATGTGAAATCGGCAATCTTACCGATTAGTCATGTTATTGGCGATTTTTCCTCTCCGTATGCAGTAAGTGCCGAATACATTCAAAATCAACCCGAAAACAAATCCGCCCACTCTCACGATGATTAGCCGATCACACACAGGTGTATCGGCGTGCGTGGCGGGGTGCTGTTAGGTTGCCCAATCACAAATCTTGCTGAATCAGGCGAAACAAGCATGTTTTGGATTGCGCGCCATATTTAAAGGCAACGTGTACTGCTATTCATTCTCTGTGTTGTTGGGAGTGAGAGAGAGAGAGACGCACAGAGCTGGCTGTTTGAACATTTGCATATTGACTGAGAGACTTGTTGTGTATTGGGTGAGCTTTGTCCATTGTTGTTTTGTTTACATCTTTGTCTTGTTTTATATGGGGAAGTGTTTCGTGTGATTGGCTGTACATTTATTGTCTGTTTTTTGTGAGTGCTGGAAGTATGCCCGCAAAGCGTGGGAAGAGTGATGCTGGTGGGAGTGGGAGTGCTACTCGTGGGAGTACGCGTCGGAGTGAACGTACTGTTCAGGGGAGTGATGTTGCTGAGAGTGAGAGTGGTGTTGCAGGGAGTGGGAGTGCTGGTGCTGCGAGTGGTGTTGCTGGGAGTGGGAGTGCTGTTGCTGGGAGTGCTAGTGCTGTTGCTGGGAGTGGGAGTGCTGTTGCTGGGAGTGGGAGTGCTGTTGCTGGGAGTGGGAGTGCTGGTGCTGGGAGTGGGAGTGCTGTTGCTGGGAGTGGGAGTGCTGTTGCTGGGAGTGGGAGTGCTGTTGCTGGGAGTGGGAGTGCTGTTGCTGGGAGTGGGAGTGCTGGTGCTGGGAGTGGGAGTGCTGTTGCTGGGAGTGGGAGTGCTGTTGCTGGGAGTGGGAGTGCTGGTGCTGGGAGTGCTGGTGCTAGGAGTGTGAGTGCTGGTGCTAGGAGTGTGAGTGCTGGTGCTAGGAGTGTGAGTGCTGGTGCTAGGAGTGGGAGTGCTGGTGCTGGGAGTGCTGCTGGTGGCGCAGTTGCTGATGGGGTGGATGGTGGTGGCATGCTTGCTGGTGGGCAGCTTTTGGAGGCTCTACCATTGGAAGAAGGAGAGTCCAGTCAGCACCAGCCAAGCTCTGACCCTAAACCTGCTCGGAAGAAACGTGTGGAGAAGCCACGTAATCCTCGCTTCAATGACCAGGAAAATACAGCTCTTGTCACTGGCATTCTGGAGCACTATGACAGTATATATGGACATTTACTAGGTAAGTGTACATTTACATTTATTATTCAAATACATGTGATCCTAGGTCATCTGAGTTTTGTTCATATGCAAATATGGGTTCACAATATCTTTCTATGTTAATTAGTCTGGAAACACAGCTTTTTATCATGCCTTACAAGGACAACTAAACACAGGCGGTCAATTTGCCATAACTGCATACAATATGAATGCAACCTTGCTTACATGTATAGGTTTAGTAGTGAATGCTCATGTGCTTCACATATTACACATAAAACAGCATGTTTGCTATCTCTTGGAACAGCTAGCAGTGTAGGAATCTGGTGCTTATATTATTATTCATTTACCTCATATATTTGATATGTTTTTCAAGGGCGGACAAGTTCAGCAAGCAGAAAAGAAATGTGGGACACAATAGTCATTGGTGTCAATGCGTGTGGGAATCATGTGAGGGACAAGCGGAATTGTCACAAGAGATTTGATGATATTAGGTCCAAATTGAAAAAGAAAATACAACACCAACGCGTGCATGCTACTGGCACTGGAGGTGGGCCCACACCACAACGTCTCATATTAAGTCCATTGGAGGAGCTGCTTCGGGCAAAATTACTTCCCGTCGTCGTGGAAGGCTTACCTGGTGACCGTGATATAGGAATTTACCCCTCACAATTTCCACCAGGTGAGAAATATTACTGTACTAGGCGTGTCGTTGCTTACAGTTATTTTGCATAGTTACACTGCTTTTTATACTGTCTTCACAATATAAGCATACCTGCATCTATATATGTATATGTCTGATTCTGTATACATATATATCTCAAAATAGACATATATGTTGTAGTCCTACTAAAAGCAGTAACTAATATAGCACGTGCCATTGCGTGCTCATTTACATGTGAATTCCCAAAATGCATTGCTGCAGTGGAAGCAATTGATGGTGGGCGAAGATGGGGAACAACAGGGTAGTACACATGTGTAACACATGTTAATGAGAAATTATTACTAGCTACAGGTACAGAACAGAAATATGTAGAATATTATTGTGTATTTTATTTATTTTACTCCGACAAACATGACATTACTGCCTATTTTAAGCATGCATCAAATATATTGCATGCAACGGCCTACAAACATCACTTGCACTAACACATCTATAGTTGTTAATGAAAAGGTCCATTTTTGATTTAAGTCATATACAGACAGCATAATGAGGCACACGTATCATATTTTATGTCATTGTTTTCATAACTTAAAAACTGCACACGACTATTTAGCTCATCTACCATTGTGTTAAAGCAGCTGCAATTAATATCTCATCACAGCATACACTTCAACAGAGGGGGTGGGGTTCAGCACACACACTAATTACAGCCTCATTTTAGGGGCAACTTAGTTCACACCATTTTCACCTGTTTCAAGTAATTTAAAGGTGTGGCTGATTAGGCTTTTTGGGGAAGGGAAAACCGTTCTTACAACCTCACTAGCACAACTGAAGTTAATCACACTCATTTGAAAGCTTCACTTTAGCTACTAAATGCCCCAACAACTCATTACTTATCAAACCGTACGTCACACATTAGTTCACTCATATCTATAGTTGAACTACTATCAACGACACATTATCACACATTGCATGTGTTGTCTTGTTTAGTCACAGCCACATTCAGGTGTGCCACATCTTATATTAATGTACCACACATATCCTCTACCAAAAACAACACTTTTTGCAATATGACCACCTTCATGATAACCATTGTGAATGGTCATCTCATGATAGTTATGTACATTATGATACTGATATCACTACACAACATATGATTTTTATGTAAAAATTTAATGTATTTTTCCTCACGCATTACTGCAGAACCATAGTATGTTGTATGTTAGGGAACTCAAAACTTCTAAGTACACAGGCATGTACATTGTTATTACAACTATTTATGTTCACTTTCACACACACATTTTGGGTTAAGGAAATGATGCTGTTAGATACTCATAAATACAGAACATACAATAACTGTTTGTTCAATATTTACACATGTAAATGTAAAACTTATGTTATTGTTATATATAGTTGCCCCTGAAGGACATGTGTCACCTGAGACTGAACAAGTGTCTTCACCTGGGTCAGCCAGCTCAACACACCTAGAAGGTGAGTGTATCAGTTGGTGGCCATATAATATGTGCTCTTCTATATGTTATGTTGTCATGTTCATTATTTGTTTTGCACATCTTCTTTAAATAGGATTACTTAGTGTCAGTGAAAATGAAGTGTAAGGCAACTTGTATTGTGTTAGTGATGTTAACTATCATGTAGGAGTTGTGAGTTTACAGCAAGTTTTCATTCACTCATATTTCATACTGAGTCCAAACATCATTCTTAAGTCAAGGTAGTTTTTAATGTGAGGTTATAAAACGTATGGAAACATGTTAGTTGTTACTTATGACACAGTACAATTACATAGTAACACAGCAGAGATTAACATGACATTTAATAATTTGTACATTTATTTGTAGAACATGATGAAGAGGATTATGATGATGATGATGATGACGCCACCGCCATACACACACAAATAGAAGCAAGTGACCATGAAGACGTTCCAATTGAAACTGTTTTACCGGCAAATCGTCCAGCAAATACGACATACGATGCAATTGTAGCTTCTGAGGGAAAAATTGTGGAAGCAGAAAATCGTCGCCATTCTGACTTCATGACAGTGCTGGAAAGGATGATTGCACTGCAGGAAGAAACAGTTTCACAATTGGCACATCTCCACAGAGTCTTCATTGAAGTGCCGAAACAGTTGCAAAAAATCAACACCTCATTCGAAGCATTAGTTGTTCAGCAAACACAAGCTAATTACTGGAGAATGACTAATGTACCACAATTCAACACCTCCCAGCCAGGATCTGTTCATGCAGGTCAGTTTTCACCACATTCATCTGATATTCATTCACCAGGCCCAAATGTTACCGGTCAAGTAGCAGACATTGCTGTGCAGGTTCCTGATGACATCCTACCGCTGCTATCTGTACAAATTCAACAGCAGACACCTACAAAGGAGCCCACAAAAACAAAACACAAGCAGTTACTACTGACCAGTTTTTGGTCAAAAACAACAAAAGACACACATGAAACAGACCAACCATCACTTGTGCAGTGTCTACCAACTTGCTCACAGTCACTACCCAAAAGCCCTGTAGGTGAGTCACTGGCCAAAAGCCCTGTAGGTGAATCACTGCCCAAAAGCCCTGTAGGTGAATCACTGCCCAAAAGCCCTGTAGGTGAATCACTGCCCAAAAGCCCTGTAGGTGAATCACTGCCCAAAAGCCCTGTAGGTGAATCACTGCCCAAAAGCCCTGTAGGTGAGTCACTGGCCACAAGCCCCGTAGGTGAACAGTCACTGCCCAAAAGCCCTGTAGGTGAGTCACTGGCCACAAGCCCTGCCCGTGAAGTGCCAGAGGCCAGTCAAAGTGGCTCTGTTGTGCCTAAAGTTGGTGGCAAAAGAAAAAGGAAAATTCAAGAGACAACAAGCAGGCCTGTTACTCGCTCGCAAAAGGAACAAAAAAAATAAATGTTATAATTCAGAAAATATGTCTTTGGCCTTGTTTTGTTGACTTCAGATTATCTAATTACTATTGTATGTATGCTGAAGACTGTGTTGTTTCCAAACTTTCAAGTATCTGCTTGTACACGTGAAGTTTTGGAAATGTGAACACTCCTAATTAATGAATAGTGTTATAAATATTTATGTTTTAATCGTCTGTTCAGTAATGGTCCACCAGGAGCCAGTTGCTAAGTTTAGAGAAGCTGCCATTGACTTAGCAGCAAAACATTGCATTTGGGTGTGTTAATTGATGTAATCATTGCATGTGCATATTATTTTCATGCAATTATAAAAGCACCTATTTAACTGCAAACATCTTTCTTGTACGTGTACAGCAGGATTTTGTGTTAAATATTACTTACCTTTGCTGGCCATTGTAATGTTGTCCTTTAATCATTTATGTGTTCTTGTTTCAAGAACATCTCTGAATTGATACTAATATATATGTAGTATGTATTGATATATGCACACACACACACAGACACACACTGTGTGTGTGTGTGTGTGTGTGTGTGTGTATATATATAGTGCTATCTAAACTGGTATAGATGTATTTACAAAAAACATACACTTCATGCTTCCTTGTGAAAACACAGTATTTTAATAATACAGGCCTAATGTTTGACAACTATACTAAGTGTGAGCCTCTAACATTATTGGGCGCAAACAAATGTTTATTACTTAATTCACTCATGTTTATCACCATTTAAATAGGTTTCATACAAGGCCTACTTACTGCCATCAATATGTTGTGTGTACTCCAGCAATATTAAAAAAAAAAAAAAAAAAAATTACTTTTTATATATATATATAATATATATATATATAAAAAAAAAAAATAATAATATTTTTTTATATATAATATATATATATATACATATACACATACACATACACATACACACAATATACATATAGTACAATATACACTTTATATATATATATATTTATGAGATAGATATATTTATATATATATATATAGATACACACGTATTTAAACTCATGCAGACAGGGACTTAACCAGACTTTCAAATACACACAGAAATGTATGTGGGAAAAAAACATTTCATTTTGCAGGTGTGTGTATTTACTGATATGGCTGTCTAAGCACTATTTTCACACAGTGCTCTTTGTTATTTTGCAAGAAAACTCAATGTTACTGAATGAAAAGTGTACTAATGTTTTCAAAAACGAGATAAAAAAAGGATACATGTTTGTCCCACATGCGGCTATCACTAACCACAAATGTTCAAGCAATTATAACTAGAAATCCAATTGGCGTTTGAAATAAGGAGTTACAGTTTATACTTTTGTTGACCTTGAAAAGGAAACACAGCAATTTGTTAGCCACTGAGCAGTTTCATTTTGATGAGCAAAGAACAGATACCTGCACACATCTTTTGTGCTACTCTGCAATGGCTGATGAATTGGTGACAATTATGAATCCGAATTTAGGTTATAAATACATGATTTCAGAAGCTATTTTATCAACTTGCGGACATCAAGCAAGCACACGCCAAATCTATGATTTGATTCGAGCAAAATATCCTTATTACCAAAACCGTCGTCATGCGCGCAATTTTAATTCATCAATAAGATTCACTTTATCAACAAATGACTTTTTTGAACGTGTGCAGGATAAGCTAGAACACAACTATGGTTTCTGGAAGATTGCCAAAGAAAAACATTTCACCGTGAAAGAAGGCACATATATTGTGGTTAAAGGCATATTTATTCCTAATGCCAATAGCAATGGATCCGCTACTACTGTTCCGTGTGAATCGATAGCTGCTGCAATATCTGCACCCTCCATTCCTGAAACCCACATTGTACATGAACATAACTACTATGATTCTGTACCAAGCCTTTCAGCTGAAAATGCATTGGAATGGGTACCCGAAGAAATGAACATACCTCCCGACCAATTGTTTGAAGAAAGCAGTGGCGATTCCTATGAGCGCTTCATGGAGGAGATGTGTTTCATACTGGATTCAGCAAGTGATGGTGATATTAAGCTAAACTAAAACATATACTAAAGCGCTCAACCTATTAACCTAACTTAACTACCTACTTGTGATATATAAGTCTCTAATTATTAATTCCTCTATAAATGAATTTATAATGAATATGAACTGAATCCTGCAATCTAATTATTAAACTGAGGAAGTGGCTGCCTATGGACGAGAATGACACACCTATCCACAAGGAATGCACAATCAATACTGAACAAACACTACAAAACATACAATAAACATAAATGTCCTTGGCGCACTATCTGGTGAATAACCTGACAGTTAGAGAAGTCCAATTGGTCCTTGATGATAGGGATATTAAATCCGGAATCCAATCTTTTCTGGAGGTCCTTAGAGGTAGTTGAATCAAATATGCTTATAGTCCCTATATACGTGGTACAATGTGCCGTCCGCTTGCGTGGCAGGATGCTGGGTTGCTGCAGATAGGGGTGAGATTCAGCGTGTGTCCCCGCTTCGTGGCCTCGATTCGGAGCGCCTCGTCTCACACCGATGATATCACTGCTCAAGCTCCCCTTTTCCTCCGTGCATGCGTGGACGTAAGCAACGTAACACTGCTACAGAAACTCCACCCTACGCGCGTTTCGTGACTGCTGACGTCACTTCCTCAGGGGCAATGGAGTGTCCATGGTAGTAAGGGCTATTTAAACCCACCGGATTATCAATGCAGGGCTCCCATTGGATATAACCAAATTGGAAACCCCTGCTCATTACGTTGCACAATTAATCAATGTACAATCAAATGATATCATTAATACATGTAAATCAGATATTATAAAATTATAAAACCGCATTAGCACAAAATTAACTCAACAGAAGACAGGTAATTAATGTGTATGCTTATAAAATGAATTCGGAGGGGGTTAACCTATATTGCACAGGGGATTACCCTCTATTGCATCTAATAGAGAACTCAGAGGAAAGATGTTTATTGAGGTCAGGAATATACTAGCAGATATCTAAACAATATTATATTGATCTATCCATTTTTTAAAAATGAAGCCAGATCAAACTCTATATTGAGTCCTTTTGGGGTCAGAGTTTTTAGAGTATATATCCAGAAGCTTTCGAGTCTGGATATCAGATTTATTTTATCTCCCCCTCTCCAATTTTGCTTTGGGCATTCAATTCCCTTACAGATTAACCCTGCTGGGTTCTGCCCATGCTTCAATCTAAAGTGGTTGGAGACACTATGTGTCTCCAAACCCCGTTTAATATTGAATACATGTTCTGCCAAGCGGACGGCACATTGTACCACGTATATAGGGACTATAAGCATATTTGATTCAACTACCTCTAAGGACCTCCAGAAAAGATTGGATTCCGGATTTAATATCCCTATCATCAAGGACCAATTGGACTTCTCTAACTGTCAGGTTATTCACCAGATAGTGCGCCAAGGACATTTATGTTTATTGTATGTTTTGTAGTGTTTGTTCAGTATTGATTGTGCTTTCCTTGTGGATAGGTGTGTCATTCTCGTCCATAGGCAGCCACTTCCTCAGTTTAATAATTAGATTGCAGGATTCAGTTCATATTCATTATAAATTCATTTATAGAGGAATTAATAATTAGAGACTTATATATCACAAGTAGGTAGTTAAGTTAGGTTAATAGGTTGAGCGCTTTAGTATATGTTTTAGTTTAGCTTAATATCACCATCACTTGTTTTATCCATCACACATATCAGCAGCCAACCATTTTTTAAAATGACACTTTTTTCTAGTCGAGCACTTCGCAGTTGTAATTTAGATAATATTTTTTCAGAGGACACAGAGGTGGAAAATATTGATGTTGACACTGAAACTCTAGACACTCTATTTAATAAAGTAGAAAAACTCCTCACGCAAGAAATGAGGCAGATCTGGGAAGTAGTAGCATTGAAAAAATATTTAGAACAGAAACGGATACCGAGAGGACTGAGGGTCCTCAAAGTACCGACACTTGAGACAGAGAATGAGGAATTCATGAAAGAGTGGAACCATCTCCTTGACTCATGTGCATTTGGTTTAGTGAACCTGTCTATTCAGTATAGAACTAGATCCCTAGATGTTTTGGATAAAGAGATTACAGAAATCCAAGGTAAATTGAGCCACTTCTCTGAACTCAAAGAATACAAAGTATTGGATGAGAAAATTACACAAAGGATTGAAAAACTAGAGAAGGAGGTCATTAGTACAAAACAGAAAAAATATATACGGGATAAAAAAGACTATGAACAGAATAGACAGAGGGACTGGAAATCAGAGAAGAAAGTCCTTATTGTAGAAGAAATCACCTCCGCTGAGGTTAAAATCACCCCAGTCAGCAAGGGAACAAAAACTAAGGAGGAACAAAAATCTAAAAAAGATAGTAACCAAGTACCCAAACCACTTAATAAAAAGGGAGCAGTACAACGCCCCTCTTTTGGAGCTCGTCCACAAGCACCATATAGGAATGGACCTTATAGATACCAAGGTCCACCACAGGGAGGGTATACCAACGGTCATGGAGGTTATGGACATCATGACTACTATCATGATGGACCACAAGAAAGACATAGAGGTTATGATGATGTTTTTAGACCAAATAATGGCTTTAGACCTTACCATATACCATCTAGGGACCATGAAAATAATCAACATCAAACGTCTTTTTTAGATCACGACAGGGATTACGATTTCCCCCCGAGGAGAAACAGCGAGACAGACAATCCAACAGGGAGAAAAGATACCCCACGAACTGCGAGACGCAAAAGAATAGAGGATTCAGAGGAAAAAGAGGAGGAAGGAGGAAAGAGAAAAAAGTCAGACCAAGCGAGCCACAGGTAGAGGTCAGCAATGTGTTTAATATTAGCAGCCAACAAATATCCGAAGTTGAGGAGAGGGTCCTTTCGAAGGGGCTCAATTTTGCCCCCTCCCAGGGACCTAACATGTTTGATTTATATATAGATACTCAAAAATTCGTCAGACGACTAACACTCAAAAAATATTTTCTTAAAGATGCGGTGAGTAGAGAGGTTATGCAGGCAAACAATAATCCAAATAACATTCAGGTGAGTCCACCAAATAAATTTAAAAGACCTTCTGTTTTCTATCCTAAACATGTTAAGGGTAATTTTATAGAGACATTTACCGAATTGGTAATTCAGGATTTAGAGAAGGCCACCAGCGAGTTTAAGTTTGATAAACACAACTTGACCAAAATAGAGATAGATGCTGTTAAGAGCCTAGAGAGTAATACTCAAATTGTAATCAAAGGAGCAGACAAGGGGGGCGGTATTGTAATCATGGACTCAGCATATTACAAAAAGGAGTCCATGAGAATACTCAGTGATCCCACGACCTATCAAAAGTTGCCAGGGAATCCAACGGCTAAGTTTAAGCTAGCCCTAAATAAATATTTAGATAAGGGATTCACAGATGGTATAATTACAAAGGGGGAATTGGAATTCTTGGATATTGAACAGCCAAGGATTCCAATATTCTATTTCATACCAAAGATCCACAAGGATCTCTGGAATCCCCCCGGTCGCCCAATAATTTCTGGGATTAAGTCGATGACCTCAAATCTGTCCCAGTTTATTGATTCTGCATTACAAAAATATGTCTCTCAAATACCATCGTATCTTCGAGATACCACCCATGTTTTAAATATAGTAAATGATCTTAAGTGGGAGGATCATTATATATGGGTCACGTGTGACGTGACCTCTCTATACACTGTCATCAATCATGACCAAGGTGTGGAGGCCATTAGGAGAGTGTTAGAGCAGGATGATAGTCTCGAATCGGGATTTAGGGAATTTATAATAGAAGGGATTAGATATATCCTTACCCATAACTTCTTCAATTACGATAATGATTACTACCTCCAGGTATGTGGCACTGCCATGGGTACCAGGTTCGCCCCTAGTTATGCCAACATATTTATGGGCATGTGGGAGGAAAACTATATCCATTCCAACAGCCCATTTGGGGCGGACCTGGTGCTATGGAGGCGCTATATCGACGATGTGCTATGTATCTGGGGTGGTAATGAAGTAGATTTGGGTAAATTCCAACAGTATCTTAACAACAATAATATGAATTTAAAATTTACCTTCAATATAAATCCACTCACCATTGATTTTCTAGACCTAACCTTATTCATTGAAAATGGATTAATTGAAACTAAGACCTTTTATAAGAAAGTAGATGCAAACACTTACTTACTAGCATCGAGTAATCATAATCCTAGATGGATAAATAATATTCCCAAAGGCCAGTTTCTACGAACGAAACGGAATTGCTCACAGGAAGCAATATTTAACACACAGGCCAACGAACTAAAAACCAAGTTCTTTGAAAGGGAATATAACCATAATAGGGTAAAAAAGGCACTAGAGGCAGCTAAAAACACAAATAGAGAGGAATTAATTCAAATGAATAAAAAGACCATAATTAAAAAAGATGGGGTAGAGTTTATTCCTTTCATCACGAAATACAATGGCATGGCAAATAAAATTACAACAATAATTAAAAAGCATTGGAGTATCCTACTTGGTGATGTGAAGCTAAAAAATATATTACCCCAGCATCCACAGATAGTTTTTAAAAAGGCTGACAACCTTAAATTAAAACTCTCACCAAGTTGCCCATTTAACCAGGTAAAGTCACGGAACACTACATGGTTAAAGGAACTCAATGGATACTTTTTATGTAATAAATGTATAGGCTGCAAATATGGTCAAAAATTTAAAGACTTTAAATCAAATATAACAGGTATATCATTCCCAATTAGGTCTTTCATCACCTGCAGGAGCCCTTTTGTGGTCTATCTGTTGGAATGCCCGTGTGGGCTTCAATATGTGGGGCGAACAGGTAGACCACTTAAGCGGCGCTTGGCAGAACATGTATTCAATATTAAACGGGGTTTGGAGACACATAGTGTCTCCAACCACTTTAGATTGAAGCATGGGCAGAACCCAGCAGGGTTAATCTGTAAGGGAATTGAATGCCCAAAGCAAAATTGGAGAGGGGGAGATAAAATAAATCTGATATCCAGACGCGAAAGCTTCTGGATATATACTCTAAAAACTCTGACCCCAAAAGGACTCAATATAGAGTTTGATCTGGCTTCATTTTTAAAAAATGGATAGATCAATATAATATTGTTTAGATATCTGCTAGTATATTCCTCAACCTCAATAAACATCTTTCCTCTGAGTTCTCTATTAGATGCAATAGAGGGTAATCCCCTGTGCAATATAGGTTAACCCCCTCCGAATTCATTTTATAAGCATACACATTAATTACCTGTCTTCTGTTGAGTTAATTTTGTGCTAATGCGGTTTTATAATTTTATAATATCTGATTTACATGTATTAATGATATCATTTGATTGTACATTGATTAATTGTGCAACGTAATGAGCAGGGGTTTCCAATTTGGTTATATCCAATGGGAGCCCTGCATTGATAATCCGGTGGGTTTAAATAGCCCTTACTACCATGGACACTCCATTGCCCCTGAGGAAGTGACGTCAGCAGTCACGAAACGCGCGTAGGGTGGAGTTTCTGTAGCAGTGTTACGTTGCTTACGTCCACGCATGCACGGAGGAAAAGGGGAGCTTGAGCAGTGATATCATCGGTGTGAGACGAGGCGCTCCGAATCGAGGCCACGAAGCGGGGACACACGCTGAATCTCACCCCTATCTGCAGCAACCCAGCATCCTGCCACGCAAGCGGACGGCACATTGTACCACGTATATAGGGACTATAAGCATATTTGATTCAACTACCTCTAAGGACCTCCAGAAAAGATTGGATTCCGGATTTAATATCCCTATCATCAAGGACCAATTGGACTTCTCTAACTGTCAGGTTATTCACCAGATAGTGCGCCAAGGACATTTATGTTTATTGTATGTTTTGTAGTGTTTGTTCAATACTGGATTCAGCGTTTGGGTCAAGCGTGGATGAAAATGCCTTGCATTTCTGGAGTGACCAGTTGCAGGCAGACGAAGAGTTAATTCTAGAAGAATGGTAAATATAACAATCGTTATGCGTTGACTCTGCGTTTACATTTTTTTTTTGTCTAACCACCATTTTCCCTTTCAATGCGTGGATACAGCGTAACATAGCAGACTGCATAACATGTAGCGATCACAAATAAATTGTTTCCGAATACAATATAGTAGAACCTGAAAGAGTAGTACACATTGCTGACGGAATAAATATACGTACTTTCCTATCACTTTAAACATATTAGCAACATTTTACCATAACTCTAACACATACCTGTTTTGTTATCATGCTACATCTACAACATTTAAAAGCGGGTCCACCACGTATGACGTGGGACCCTTGTCATGGCCCAAGGCGTCCTTAAAAAGGATTACGGATGTAAGTCCCGCCCCCAAGCGACGTGCGCGCCTCAAAGCCTATTGGCTGACATGTTTTGTTATAGTAACGGTAACTGCAGTGTGTCATACAGTGGGGGCGTCAACTGGGCGTTAGCCGAATGTTAATTGAGTGGGAGGAGTGTTAGCGTGCGTTTCACGCTGGTTTAACATGACGTCACACGTATTGCATTTGCGCATTGTGTTATCGGCCGTCCTTTCTGTCCAAACACGTCTGTTTAAAAAGAATACAGATGTACTCGTTTAGAACGAATGTAGTTTCGTATTCATTGTATTTGAAATAAAGATTGTATGTTTAATCATATTTTCAACCTGTATTGAACGCACAACGTACGCTTTGTTTTGCGCATGCGCAAACAGTTAGTGCAGCCAAGCCTGAAGTGCGTGCGCACACTAAGATGTGCGCGCACATTTTTCAGTATACAGGCAACGTTCACATCATATACATAGTTATGCCTGCTACAAATTTAAAGAAACATTACATACTGATGTACACTTGTACTTCTAAAATATAAGTGAGTGACGTGTGTATGTACACAATCATATAGAGCTGTGTAACGCGTTGTCACGGATACATATATAGTAAGGTGCCATCTTTGACCATCATGTGTTTGCTGTATTTCAGAGATGTCGGGGAAGATACAATCGGATCAATGTATGATTTCAGAAGAGTCTACCTTTATATGAGATGATTGTGAGGAGGAGCCACCGACTACTATACTACATATGGAACTAATTTTATATTGCTTGCAGCGCTTATTAACAAACAATTAAAAATGTGATACACTTATGCCTATATTGCATAAGCACTTAATTAACATAATGATGTTGCAAAATAGTGCCTCATGAATTTTTATTGAGTGTTCTTTAATGACTACTATCATTTTATGGCATGGTGTGTTTAATATATAACAACCATTCCCACTCTGCTAACACATTTGTGTATTCTATTGTGTAATGGAACGTATGACTGTCGAAACTATGTAACAATAATAATAAGAATAATAAGAATAATTATAATATGAGCATGTTCATGTATAGCGCTGCTAGTTGTACACAGCGCTTTACAGACACATTTTTCAGGCTCAGGTCCCTGGCCCGTGGAACTTACAATTTATTTTTGGCCGCCTGAGGCACAGGGAGATAAAGTGATTTGGCCAAGATCACAAGGAGCCGACACCGGGAATTGAACCAGACTCCCCTGCTTCAAACTCTCAGTGCCAGTGTGTGTCTTTACTCACTGAGCCACTCCTTCTCCCAATGTAAAGGACACTTACAACCAACTAGCCCTTTATTGTTAAAAATCTCTTGTTACATGGGTATGTTGATAAAATGGTTTGGGACTGTAGCAATTAATGTTATTGGCCAGATGTTGTGGTCCCCTACAATGCATGATGTTCTGAATATGACATCAACATCATGTAATGAAGTACGTTTCTGTGTATATTTCATTAACCTAACTAACTATAGTTTACTGTGTTTATTAAACTTTCTAAAAATACATCGTATAGTCAATATGATGATATAAGCTACCATAATAAAGCTGGTGTTATCATTTGTCGGTGTTATACATGGATCCTACACAAATTGATACAGACACAAACAGTTGTCTTAAAAAGTGTGTCTATGCTAATGTGCACGTGATTGACGTTACAATTGTGAGAATACTTGATAATTATCATCATGATAATGATGAAGTGACGTGAATTATATTGCAAAAATATTACCAACATTGTCATATAGGTAAATTAGAAATGCTAAATGACAGTAACATATGCAACAAAATAGTGTTTTCTGTTCACAGTTTTACACTTGGTACATGTAGGACACATCCACACACGTGTGACTTATACATACACATGTCACAAATTTAAATTCATGTTGACTATTAATTCCTAGCATTAAAAAACACCTACATTGCTAAATATAAGATGTAGTACGCATTGTTGTGATTACAGGCATTCATGCATGGAGTGTTATGATCAGTCAATATCATCCGTGATGAATGAGCTCCCGTAAGTAAACAAATAAGTACAGTTATCCCCTTTTCTCCAAACACCTCTATATTACATGAATGGAATTTATAAGGAAACATACATAAAATGTGATAAAATGTGAGTAATCATTTTCTAATACAATGCACATGAAAGCTCAAGAGTAGCTAAATGCATATACATGATACAGAAAGTACATGTATGTTACATTTGTCTTTAAAACAATATGTTGTGTTTTTACTTCAAATAATTATAGGAAGATTGAGGTAGGCACATCTTATGAGAGATGTCAGCAAATATACATACCATGATCAGTCATACTGGAGATATACCTATAATGCAAAGGAACAATATATAAATTGCAAACATTGACATGCCATCTTCAGTACCGTAAACAACACAGCAAAGTGTGTATTTGGTGTTAAATGTGCAACACCATGTATATTTAATCACATTCAAAATGTAAATGAGCCTGGTGTACACATCATATGGATGTACA
Organism: Ascaphus truei; assembly: GCF_040206685.1. Classification (NCBI taxonomy): domain Eukaryota; kingdom Metazoa; phylum Chordata; class Amphibia; order Anura; family Ascaphidae; genus Ascaphus; species Ascaphus truei. The sequence continues at coordinate 525,227,761 of NC_134483.1, forward strand.
TGTTACACTGCACCAATAACATTGTATGTAAGCATACTAGAAGCATGAATGAGTATGGGCATAATATGTGTATTGTGTTAGCATAAGGAACAACACAATGCTAAAATATTAGTGCTTTGTTACCCCAGTTGTATTCACATACACACAACTAAAGTACAATTGAAGAGGGATTATATAACCTGTGCAACAATAACATACCGGTGCCACATCCCTTTGTGCACACAGCAGAGAAAAGAAAGGTGTGCAACCCATATTCATCTGTGTCCTAACAGAAGGTTATATAAAAAAACATTATTGTTAAGATAACATAATGTAAGTATAAAAGTAGAACTTGGAACATATATGTTTTTACTTACAAGAAAAAAATGAATTGATGAGATTCTGGCGTGTCTGGCCACCACTGGCTGTTTGTTCATTTTCAGCAGCTACATGGGTGGGATGCTCGTCTACCAAAGGCTCAGCTAGGTCTGCTTGTACATTGTGCCTGAGTGCAACATTGTGCAAAATGCAACAGGCAAGGATAATATCAGACACTTTTTGAGGCTTGTATAGAAGAGCCCCACCAGTTCTGTCCAGACACCTAAATCTGGTCTTGAGTAGGCCAAATGTCCTCTCTATAACAGATCTTGTAGATATATGGGCTGCATTGTACCTCTCCTCTGCTTCAGTTTGAGGGTTTAGCACCGGAGTCAATAGCCACGGCCTAATTCCGTATCCTGAGTCACCTATAATGAATGGAGCACACATAAGCTGACATTAGTGATCAAATTGTACAATGCCAACATTCCTAAATAAAAATGTGTTTTGTGTTATAACATGTAAATGTGTACTCACCCAGCAGCCAACCATGTTCAAAATGTCCCTCTTCGAACGCATGGAAGACTGAAGAGTTCCTCAGGATAGAGGAATCGTGACTGGAACCAGGGAATTTGGGTACCACATGCATTATCCTCATCGTCGCATCACATACCACCTGTACATTGAGTGAATGGTAGTGCTTCCGATTGCGGTACACATGCTCACTCTGACTAGGTGCAATCAAAGCAACATGTGTGCAATCGATTGCACCCAGCACACATGGTATCCCTGCTATATTATAAAAGCCAGTCCTGACTTCCAGCCACTCTGTCGCCTCTGTAGGAAAATGAATATAATTCCTAGCGCGTCTATTGAGTGCATAGAGAAACTGGGTCAAGGCCCGCGAGAATGTAGATTGCGAGACCCCGCCCACTATGCCCACAGTTGTCTGGTATGACGCGGAAGCAAGATAATGTAATGAGCACAGCATTTTAACAAGCCCAGGGACTGCACGACCTCTGGCTGTGAAAAAATCTAAATCTCCCCTTATCTCCTGATAAAGAGCTAAGATTGCTGCTGAACTCAAACGATAGCGACTTACAATCTCCTCCTCACTCATCCCATCTAACAGGGTTCTCTCCCTGTACAGACGCGGACGAGGCACAACTTGTCTCCTCTGTCTTCTCCTCTGATCTCCTGTCCCTCTCCCTGTCCCTCGGCCTGTCCCTCTCCCTGTCCCTGTCGTATCCGCGTCACTGTCCCTGTCACTGTCCCTCGGTGTGTCCCTCCCTTGCCCTATATGATTGTCTTCATCATCAAGCATGTCATAGAAAAGAATGTTCCTCCGTCTCCTAAACAATCTCAACATTTTGAAATGAGTAGCTGTGAATGATCAGGTAATGGGCGTCCTTTAAATAGGTATGTGATGATGTCAGGTGACATAGTAAAATGCAAGGTTTTACATTAACATAATAAAGTACTTGTGTGGCAAGCTGTGTGCAGTTGTTGTGTGTATTCTGCAGGGAATGATGATATTTGGCAATGATGTGAGGTGAAGCTTTGTACAAACATTGCTTGCAAATAAATAGTTGCATGTGCAATGCATGTAAAACTTGTGAACGCAAGAGTCAGTCATGTAATGAGACAAAAAGGCTGAGATTGATGTGGGAAAAGTTTTGTGTAACATGTGTAATTAGCCATGTTATTGTGACATGTTGCCAACAATGAATAGTCGTGTGCATATGCATGCATTTCTGTAATGAGGATAGTTGCTATAGAATGAGTTTACAAGGTGTCCCAATGATGAATTACTGTACATGTGCGTATAAGTTAGGTTGAAGTGCTTGTAATGCAACGGTTATAATGTAAACATGCAATGTGATTGCGCGTCCAATAAGTGACGTCATGAAAATAGGGAGGACCAAACGTAGATGTAAACATGAGAATTTAGATGTACATGAACGTTTAAAGATGCGTGACACATTACAAGCATTGTGTAATGTAAAGGAACATGAATATACGGTGTATGTGTGACATGTGTGACATGTGTAACATCATGTAAACAATTGTCGATCAATTCAGTAAAATGTGTGCTATGATGTGAGGTTCTCCTTTAAGAGTTGAGTATAGTATTTTCCCTTGCCACATCATCACATGATGAGTAATGTGACCCGCAAATGCTGAAAACATGTAAAAGTATAATGTTATGCAAATAATACACGTCAGCCGTGACACAATGCAGGGAATGCCCCCCACACTGTAATGCAAATGACGTTTGTATTGTGAGCAATGAAACGTAAACAGTACTATACTGTTATACGTCCCCGCTCCATTGACTCCATTGATGTACAGAAGATTTTTTTTTTCTAAGTGCCGTTCCGGCAGCCTTAGCGATCGTTCTCCCGTCCAAACTGCCAACTTTATTTGGCGGGAGAAATTGGCCATAACATCTCAATTTCGTAGTGCCGATCAGCCCCGATAAGCTGATTTTTTTTGTTGAATACAGCCGATTTAAAAAAGTGGCGATCAGTGGCGAAAACAGGCTTATCGGCAGCCGACTGGCCATAACAAAATAATCGGCTCCGAAACCTGGCGAAATCAAGCACTTATCGGCGCTTACTGAATCTCAAACCCAATTTTGGCTATAAAATGGTGATAATTCCCTTATCAACGCTTACTGCATGAGGCCCTATATGTTATGCTTCATACATATGTTTTTGGGGATCCAGTACAGCATTGTTGTTACTTTTTGCTCTGCATACACAGATTATTGGTTATAGACAGATGAGGAGTCTTTGACATTGTAGAATCATATGGTTTTATTATTATGGTCAGCAGTGTCACTGCCAGATCTGCTATTCAAAAAGCAGTGATAACAGTGCAGTAGCGCGCTATAATGTTTTTTTTACGGCACTAAACAGTCAGAGACAAAAAAGGCAGAGATCGGGCAACAAATGGCAAAACCGTCATTTTTTTTGCCAGTAGCTACTATTCACAAAGCTGTGATAAGTTTATCGGAGTATAAAAGCTCACAATATTTTTTTACCATCTAAATGTTGGCGCAAAAAGTATTGAGACACATAAAATCATGTTTTTTTTTTCAGCACTGGTATCAATACTGAATCGACGGGGGTGCCGTGTGCTCCCCGCGGGTGTCCAGGGGCCTAAGTTAGTCTGTGAGTCCTCTAGTTGTTCCCGCTGGTTTCTGGGAGCCTCAAGGTGGTCTCTGTGGGTGTCCATGGGCCCCACGTTAGACAGAGGGTCCAAATGTTGTTACCTGCAGGTGTCTGGAGGCCTCAAAGTGGTCCCTGTGGGTGTCCGGGGGCCCAACAGGAGTCCGAAGGTCCTCTGGTGGTCCCTGCAGGTGTCTGAGGGCCTCCAGGTGGTCTCCTTGGGTATCCGGGGGCCCCATGAATGTCCCATGGTCCTCCGTTTGTCCCCACAGGTGTCCTGGGGCCACATGGGTGTCCTGGGGGGTATATCCACCGGGGTCTTTGGCTGTCCAGGGGTCATTGGGTGGTGTCTGGGGATGTCCGGGGGTCCCCGCTGGCCTGCGGTACCAATCATGTGCCGAACAAAATTGCAATACATTAATATAAATATACCCCCCTCCCCTCATCCCCCCACAATACGTACCATACAGTAATGGGCAAAATTACTATTATCCATATATGGATAATAGTGCATTTGCCCATTTAAAATAAAACATAAATCAGCAGCATAAAGTAAATAAAACTTGCACTTACCCCTGCCATGATGAAGGCCATCCTCATCCTCATCATCATCCTTGTCCTCCGGGAGCATCAAGAATACAATAAAAAAATACAATCATATGGCCCCTAACCCGTTAATCACCTTAGCACTTAGTTACCGCTATAGTAATTAACCCACCCTCAACCGCTAAACCACCAACCCCTCACTGGGACACCACCCTTGCTACCCATTGATTGGCACAGTGTTAAAGCATTCCCTAATAATACAGTAGCGACATCTTTTATTGAACTAAATGCCGGCGGCATGCCGGGATCTACCCCAGCTGCCGCCAGTAATAACCGCGCGCCGCCGCGTTTCCCCCACGCACCCCCCCTCCACTTCGTGCGCAATTTACCCCCCCTTCCGGACCCCGAACCCGGCTTCTGCTCTGCCCCTCTGCTTCCCCGCACCCCCGCTTACCTTAATTTGATCTCCAGGGGTGTCGGGGAAGCCTGGGGAAGCCGGGGAAGACGGGGAAGACGGGCGCGCATGTGACTGTGACGTCACAGTGCGGCGCCACGCGCCGCGACTACCCGCTTCCCAGACGCATGCAGCCGGCGGCTTTTACTCGAATAAAAGCTGCCGCTGCTGTATGGGCAGAATTTGCACTATAGCCATAAATGGGTAAGCTAAAAAAAAGGCCCAAAATAAAACACATTGCATAAAAAAATAAACACATTACAAATGAGTAAAAGCTCACAAAACCAAAATAAAGAAATTTTATTTATGTAACCTCAACGACTTAAAATGAATACATGTATTCTCGCAACCCAGGGGGAGCATGTAGGAGAAAAGCAACAACAAGAGAACAATCTAAGTGCAGACAATTCAATTAAGTAGGGATTATTGTGGTGAATAAATTGGCTCTTATGTGCAGCCTACTCACAAGATGGTAGTAGTGTATGGGCAACAACAGGTTACTTGGATCTGTGAAATCTTCTGTATATAGGCAAAGTTACACTCCCACTCAGAAGTCGATACGGTTATGGCATGAAAGGATAAAGAAAAATATCCATGGTGCAGATCAATGGTACAAATAAAAGCTTTATAATGATGCTAAAAATTGCACACTCACAATATAAAAATGATAAAACAGCATGTATCACTCAAGGTGAATAGGTATGATTGGTTAATGGTTTAATTAATTCATTGTTGATGTTGTTATTGCTTGTATTGATTGGATTAGCTGGCTACTGTTTTTATTTAGTGAAGTGTGGTTTTTTGGAGTTTAGTTATGTTTTATTATTGTGTGTCTTGTGTATTAATGTATTGTAATTAGGGTGCCCATTGAGTGCTATAGAGGCTTATCATGCCCATATTATTATTATATGGGTATAATGTACCACTATACTACTCAATGGGTACAGGGTGGTTATAGTCAGTTCAGGTGGGTGCTTAGGCCTCCCGGGTTTGTATCGGGTCAGGGTGGGTTAACCCCTTAATGACTATAGCGGTTAGTAACCGCTAAGGTGATTAAGGGGTCAGGGGCCGTTAGAATGTCTTTATTATGTACTGAAAACTGTATATGCTTTCTTGCTACGGAGGACAGAGGGACCTGCTGTTGTGGTAAGTATAACTGTATTTATTTACTTTCTTTTTGAATGCTAATGCAGTGTTTAATAATGGGCAAAAAATCTATTATCCATATCTGGATAATAGTTATTTTGCCCATTACTGTACTGTATGGATTTGGGCGGAGGGTGGGTTGGGGGGCGTGTATTGATTTTTATTAAAATATTTATTAATATACATTTCTTTCATAGTGTAGATTTGCAGGGGTCTCCGGAGCTGAACCGCATTGGTTTTATGTCCAGGGCCCCCTGCTTCCCGAGATACAGGCACCTTTATGGGGTGCCGGTATCCCTCTGCATTGAAATGTCCCGCGTCACGTGACCGAGATATTTCATTGCATAGGAGATACCGGTTACCCCATAAAGGGGCCTGTATCTCGGGAAGCAGGGGGTCCGTGGACCTGAAACCAACGCGGTTCAGCTCCGGAGACCCCCTGCACATATACACTATGAAAGAAATGTATATTTAAATAAATAATTTGCGGGCGACATTTCAGCTGTGAGAAGCGGCTCTCTCTGCAGCAGAAATGAATCACCGGTTTAGGCCTTTTTAGAGGCTCGAGGCTCGAGGCTCTCGCTGGCAGCAACTCACCCCTTTTGGGAATTTTGCTATCAAAGGTAATCGAGCCTTTCTGAAAGCTGTCATAGCAACATCCAAAAAAAACGTCATTTTAAATGCCCTGGCGATAATTTTTATCAACCCTCTCTGAATGAGGCTCACTGAATGTTTACAAAAAATCCTTTTTGTTTGTAAGTGCCGTCTCGACACTCATCGGCAGCTTCTCACTACCTTCTTGCCAATTTTTCCTGTTGAGGATATTTGGAGAGGAAATCTCCATTCTAGAACAACAATCAGCAACGATAAGTTTATCGGGCTACTAGAATTGATCGAGTTTGAAAAGCTTGCGACAAGCGGTGATAAGTGGCTTATCGCTGCGCGTTTGGCGGTTTTTTCTTTTCGGCAAAAAACACGGCGATTTTTGCTCTTATCGCCAGCTTACCGGGGTTTACTGAATAGCAGTAGGCTTCTTTGGCGATAAGCTGGCGATAAAGGGCTTATCGCCCGCTCAATGCATGAAGCCCCTAATGTTTAAAGAATGATTGTTAGAATTGAACTATTTCTGGAAATGTATGTATGTATGTATATCTTTATTTATATAGCGCCATTAATGTACATAGGGCTTCACAGCAGTAATACACGTGATAATCATAAAAATAACAAATAATACAAATAACCCATAATGGGAAAAAGTGTTCAGACATAAAAGGGACATTTAGGAAAAAAAGTCCCTGCTCCGAAGAGCTATCAGCCATGGAGCTACTCATATGCTTCGTTAAGGAGGTGTGTTTTAAGATGGGTATTGAAACTACCATTCTATTTATGTAGAGAGGGTATGAGCAATCTTTCCCTGCTGCGCCATCCTGCCTGCTTCACTCTCTGCTCTCTCCCCCCATCCCCCTTCCATTACCTTGTTTCCGGTGTCAAATTATGCCGCGGGGTCACGTGGTCTCATTTGATGCCGCATTGCCATGGCGACGCGTTGCCAAAGACAAGATAAGGATAGTTGCAGAGGCCTCATGCGATCCCCCGGGCATTTGTTTTGCAGAGGGACAGGGCCTCTGCAACCTCTACGCCCCCCCTGAAAAATCTTGTGCCCCCCAGTTTGTGCACCCCTGATGTAGAGGATTGTTCTTTAAATCTAGACTTTTTTTTTCTTCTCTTGTTAAACTTCTTTTTTAAAGATGGAGACTGGCTTTGTTTGTTTTTGGAGCAGGAGATTTGTGCAGGCAGTGATTATTGAGCTGATTAAAAAAATTAATATGTACTTTAAAGTGTTTTCATTCAGAGATTTTGTACATTTTATATGTTGAGAATTGCATATTTTATACTTATCTTGCACTAAACAGAGCACTGAAATAGCAGTTTAAAAAAAATCAGCAATCTCAGTGGGTTAAGCATCAGAACACACATCTTAATTATTGTGATGCCTGAAACTGGCTGCCAGCTACAGTACCTTCTTCCTGTTCTCTGAGAGGAACGACCAGCATGACCTGGGGCATGATATGTTCTGTACGGCTTTGTATAACTTAAAAACCGAAACCTAGGCTTACTATTTTATCTGATTTCTCTTCATTATATTTGCTTCCAGTAGAATAAATATTGTGTTAATTTCAAATTAATTCATTCTGATGTTATTGCTTTCAGCATCAACAGTTACAGCAACAAATGAATTGCAAAGGTGTAGCTATGTAAATGAAAGCTCCAATCGATTAATTCTAAGTTACTGACAAAGACAAATACAGTACAGTGCTCTGTGTCTTTTACCTGGTGGATTTAAAATATGAGTGTAAATTCATTCTAATATTTCAGTATTAAAAAGAAAAGCAATGTGAATGTTAGTTTATGTTGTATATTTTCTATTAAATGTGCATATACGTACAGTATGTATGTTGGTTAGTACAATAATACTGGTGCAATTACAGTTCAGTAAGTACCGGTTTCTCTAATTTTTGTTCTCTAAGGACCAAGGAGGAAAAGTTACTTGTCCAAGAATATTGTTATGCTAGAATTCTCTAAATATGGTCGCTTACTTTAAAAAAAAAAAAAGAAGTACTGCTGTAGCAAAGGTTATTGCACCCACGGATAACACAGAATATTGCATTATAATGTAAAATATCACAGATTGTCCATAACATTAAAATGCAGTGATCTCTCAAAATATCAGAGAATATTTCACCATAACATACCAGGAGGTGCAGTAAGCATTGTTGCATCTGTTCATTGACCAAAAAGATACTAATTGCAGTATTTACTATGCCATGTTTTACATTATGGGTCTGGTTTCACTGTAGTATTATCCTTTACTGTTTGCCTAGAACACGTGGTGCAGCAGGTAATGTTCTCTCTAGGATTAAATATGTTTGACATTGTTACTCAGAATAAGAATTAAATTTAATGCAAGTATTCTATAGCCACAACCATAATTAAAACATTTTAAAATGAGTGACTGCATAGTTAATTCATAAATTGGGCTAGCTATTTTTTGCAGGGACTGTTCCTAACATGCCAAATTACTAGTCAAACATTAGGAGAATGCTAGATATACTGCAGAGCATGAAAGGTGGATAGCTATGTTGGTCTTTGTTTTCATGTAGTAAAAAAATAAAGGAGGAAAATGGAGTAGGTTTTTGGATGTAAAGCTAGTGAATAAATTACAGTATTCTGTAGAGGAACTGTACGTGAAATTTTTGCCTTAGTTCACAAACCATAAAAAAAAGGCGTTTTTATGTTCATGAATCACTTTGCAAAGAAACATTGCACATTTAAATGAACTTTTCCCAGGTATCTCATGTGTATGTTTGTGTGTAGGTATATACACTGGCGACACACTTTATTTGAGCTCGGCTAGTCCCACGAATTCGGGTATACCCGGGTGTATTGAGGTTTGTGACTGTTTTCTGCCCGAGTGCATTGAGTTATTTTCCGGCAGGGATTGAAACATTTTATTCCCGTTGGCTGCAATACTGCACAGTATATATATATATACTGCATTACAATTCATGAATTTATGCCATCTGGTAGACACGCGAAGCATTGCAGCCTATTAAATCCTAATCATTATCATTTAACAGATCAGCCGCCCATCAGCCAGGCATGAACCCAGGCTGGGAAGGCAAATGCAACGGGGCTTGTCAGAGGTGAGGAGTGGCGCATTCCAGGTATCTGCCAGGTACATACCGGGTATTTGCTCGAATAAAGTGTGTCGGTGCAGTATATACCACAGTGTAGTGTATATACATATATATATATATATATATATATATATATATATATATATATAGAGAAAATGGAAATATTACTGTATGTTTATTTGCATGTCTTAGACAGGTCTGCAACCCTGTCTTTCACCATTATCGCCCAGCACACAGCACTTCCACTGCAGCAAGGGATTCTGGGAAATGACATGCAAATGAGCACACAGTGCCACCTTTTGTCTCAAGCTCATATTAGACGAGCAACCCTTAAGCCAATGCATGCTGCTTTAAACACAGCTTTTAAGCATACAGTAGGCTGGGGTGAGATGCAAAGCCAGTAAACCCACTCACAGACATGTTTCAACCTTGATGGGTATCATCAGTGTGAGGTTGGTTGTGCTGGCTATGCTGGTTTGAGACTAAGAGTAGGTATTCACCACACAGGTTGCAGATCTGCCTAAGACATGCAAATTAACATACAGTAATATTTCCATTTGCTGTATGCTTTACTGTGGAGGGTTTTTGTCACTTTTTTTACCCACCATAACTTTAATAAGTGTGACACACACACACACACCTGTCCTGTTGATATATATATATATATATATATATATATATATATATATATATATATATATATATATATAAAAACAAGCAGCGCCAAGTGACCCCAATTAAATAAAATAGATAGATAAATAAATTATAAGAGTATAGGTAGTACAAAAGAAAATTCACATAACCTGCACACCAAAATTAATCTAACATAAAAAAAATCAGCACAAAAAGCGAAAAATATACAAATATGACTAACAATGAAAAATAGTTATAAAAACCAGTCCAGTCCTTTTGAAGATCCACTTAATGGAATATAAATCCAAGCTGGGATTAGGGGGCTTCTTTCAAAAGGTTGAACCAATCCAAAACGGAATCTGCAACAAAAAGAACAGAAAGCGCACGGCCCATAGCATAAAATATATAGATAGTTTCACTGGATGTGCACTGAGCTCTGTCTGTGTTTCATGTTCTGTCTCTGGTTTTATATATATATATATATATATATTAGAAGAAAAAAAAAAAAGAAAAAGCGCCCGATCCTTGTGTAAAATCAGATATAAAAGGTTTTAATTTGCCATGAACATACGATTGCCAACTCACACTTTGTCAGTAAAATGTAAGCATTTTATGGGACCAGCCCATGCACCAGACCGATGTCCAAATCTCACAGCCGTCCTCCGCCTGCATACGGTTACTGCCACTGTAGGTATGCCTTGCTGTTGTCGGTGCTGCCGTTCCAACCTCTCTCCGTCAACCCGGACGGAATGACTGGTGTTTGCGGCTGCACTCGAACTTCCACCAATCACGAAGCAGGAGAGTCCTGCACTGACATCTGTGCTCTGGCGTCTGGGTTGCTCAACCACCGTAGTTCCTGTACCACGTGACCCTACGCATTTCATCCGTCTCAGCGGATTTCATCAGGGGATAAACTCTGATTGAATTGACTGGCTATTTAAAGTGTTTTAGTCCAATAGAATATGTAAATCCAGGTCAATTCGAATCAATTGATTACATATAGATCATCTGTGCTAGATGTTTGACAAAATAAACAGAACAATAATAAAGGACATATATAAATAGGTGATACTCATATAAACAACGGCTAAAGATATTAGATCACAACTTGAGCATGTTAAACATAAACATAATAAAAATTGAATAGAAATATGCTCATCTTAATATAAACACATGTATTAAAAGAGTGTAAACTCCAATCCATATTTATAATTGTTAATTGGAATATTAAAGTAGAGAAAATTATTTCTTTATAACCGTAATAATGTTTACAGAACAATATATCAGATGAATCCAACAATGTTAATATAATCATACCAGATTATTTATGTATATATCAAGCTTGATAAATATAACATTCAGTGTTTAAATTTTTATTAACATAATAAATGAATAAAGGAAGAGATGAAACTATAATAGATAATAGTCTATAATTAGGAATTCATTGTGTCAGACCTAGATCAAATGACAGAAAAATGTCATTAAATGAATTGTAAAAAATTGTATATAAAAATTCTATAAAAAGTATTCAAAAAGAATTCCTCTGTGTAAGGATTATTATATAAACAAAAAGGAAAATTAATGAAAAAAACTTTACAGATCGTATCCGAATTTGAATATCAAATGAACATGATAGTATAGATTCAAATGAACATGATAGTAGAGATAGATAAAGATCAGCTTATACTAAATATCATATATATGAATTTGTTAGATTAAATTTAATCAAGTATATCAAGATATTAGGAGAACCACGTGAGGACCTGTCTCAGAGAATTGACAATATTAATATGACCAATGATAGAATGCCAATACAAACACCCTGAATAATTATTAGTGTAAGCTGTTCTTTATTTATCTCTACTATCATGTTCATTTGATATTCAAATTCGGATACGATCTGTAAAGTTTTTTTCATTAATTTTCCTTTTTGTTTATATATATATATATACACATACAGGACAGGCACTCCAGGATCCAAAGGTGAAATGTATTCCTTTATCAAGAGCTTAGTTGGGAGCCTAAATGTTGAGCTGCCTTGCCGTCACCTGAACAATCTGCACCATATTACCACCTTTATCTACCTATATGTCAGTGCATTGTTTTCTGGATATATACAGTCATGTGAAAAAGAAAGTACACCCTCTTTGAATTCCATGGTTTTACATACTGTCCCGACAAAGTTTAATCTAACTAAAGACGGGAAGTGGCCGGGATCGCAGCGGGCTAGCTGCGGGTCCATTCTCCGGTTTAAAACCGGAGTTTCCCGCGCTTTCCCGCGCTTCAATAGATAAGCGCCATGGCGCTTACTATTGAAAGCGCCCGAGGCGCAGGAAAAACCGGCCGAAACCCGGCCAGGTTTCGGCCGGAAACAGCCGCACGGCGCACGCGTTTTTTTAAATACGCGGTGCTGGCCATGTTAGATTGAACTTTGTCGCCACTGTATCAGGACATAATAACAATCATCTGTTCCATAGCAGGTCTAAAAATTAGATAAATACAACCTCAGGTGAACAACAACACATGACATATTTCACCATGTCATGATTTAAAATAAAACTAAGTACACCCTTACTGCTTCCATAGGAATTAAGATGCTAAGTAGCAGACATATGCTGCTAATCAAATTCCCTTGATTAATTGATCATCAGCAAGTGTGACCACCTCTATAAAAGCCAAAATTTTAGCAGCTTGCTGGTCTGGAGCATTCAGGTGTGTGTTGCCAATGCCAAGGAGGAAAGAAATCAGCAATGCTCTTAGAGAAGCAATTGTTGCTGCCCATCAATCTGGGAAGGGTTATAAGTCCATTTCCAAACAATTTAAAGTCCATCATTCTACAGTGAGAAAGATTATTCAAAAGTGGAAAACATTCAAGACAGTTGCCAATCTTCCCAGGAGTGGACGTCCCAGCAAATTCACCAAGGTCAGACTGCAATGCTCAGAGAAATTGCAAAAAAAACAAGAGTTACATCTCAGACTCTACAGTCCTCAGTTAGCATTTTAAATGTTAAATGACAGTACAATTAGAAAAAGACTGAACAAGTATGGTTTGTTTGGAAGGGTTGCCAGGAGAAAGCCTCCTCTCTAAAAAGAACATGACAGCATGGCTTAGATGCAAAGTTGCATCTGCACAAACCACAAGACTTCTGGAACAATGTCCTATGGACAGACGAGACCAAAGTGGAGATGTTTGGCCATAATACACAGGGCCACGTTTTTTGCGAAAACCAAACACAGCATACTGCTGCGGCTCATTTTATTCTAACACATCGCCGTTTTTTTCCTGGCTTTTTTCTCGAATGCGACGCATTTCACGGGAGCATGCCGCATTCATTTTGCGTTCTCAGCCACGGGTCATGCGCGGGTCATGCGCGGTTGACGCGCGGTTGATGCGTATATTGAGAATAGTTCGGATTTAATAGGTTGCAATTCTTCGCGTTTCCGCCATATGGCAGATATTCATGAATTGTAATGCGCATGTGCTTCAGTAATGTGTCGACTTGCAGGTGTTTCGTTTAAAAAAGATACCACATTGTGCTATTGTAAATGGGCCTTGAGACTGAAGGAAGAGGTTGCAATAATGTATCAATTTAGGCTTTTCATATTAAAGAAAGACAAAGACCAGTTTCTGTTACAGTATTCTCCAGAGAGCCGCCGCCATGAGTGTTCAAGTGCAGCCCGTTTTCCAAAAACCCGACAGAAGTTACGCGTATTTGATATGGGCCGCGATAAATGCAATAGATGATAAGATGGTTCCAGTTGTTCCAATTTATCAGTATTTTATCGGAAACTATGACTTTTACAAATTTTTGCCAGCTCCTCATGTGTGGAAGCGTGCAATAAGGAAAAGGTTATGTAGCGATTCCTGTTTTTATCGTATTGAGCCACAATTTATTGAAGGGTATTGGTGTGTATCACCGGCTTTTTCCTGTATCTATGAACATGCAGACAGCAAAAGGTGAAAGGTCGTGTTAAAACCAACTAAGAAACAACAGACGCTGCCAAGCAATGCACCAACACCAGCACCGGCTTCCAATAACGGTCCCACCGTCAGTGACAACCCTTGCTGTCTGTCCAGCAAGCCTGAGCCGGATTTCACGTGCAGTTTTGATCAAGCTTGCATGTACCTAAGCGATTTCCAGCCTCATCAGCTGACTACAGGTGTAGTAGTCCCGCTACCAACTATCGACGTGGATGATCAAGAACACTGGACTGGCAGTGGCCCAGCGCCGGCGCCAGCTGAATGGGAAATTCTATGGTGAGTATTGTTGCCGTATTATTTTCTGTGTTTTTTTTATTTTGACAATACAGTATCAATGTCGGTGCGATTCAAAAGTCAAACGATTCTCCTGTAAGCAATATTATTGGCTGAGCGGCTTCTACAGTACTGGACTACAGATACTGAACAATTGGTGTAATGCTAGGCGCATGCGCATTGGAACCTTCTTGAAACGCATATGCATGTCATTACATCGACGGTAGGCGCATGCGCATGTGAACAGGAGATGCCCCCCGAGAAAATTATTGGTGGGACTGGCTGGGAACTTCTTTAGGGGACTGACAATTACAGTAAAACTTTTCTTTTTGTTTTTCCTCAGAAAAGAAAACGGCTAATGGAGGGATTTTGATGGATAATATCGCTTTGTGTAACAATGCCTGCACATTGCTGAATCGGATTTAAAAAACCACAATACTTTTTTATATACAGTATACTGTGTAATAAACCCGAAAAAATAAAAACTATGCATTTATTCCACATGTATTACAGTACTATACATACAGTATGTGTCTTCTATACAGTGCCAGTACATACAGTACAGTACATGTATGTGTCTTCTATTTTTTTTAATACTCTTGTACTCTTGTACTGTACAGTACAGTATTCCTGGACAGTAGTGTACATTCTAGAAACACTGTATTTTGTTAAAGTAGCAAAGGAGCCAATGGAACAATGTAAAACAAATCAACATGTTTTTTTATTGGTGTAGTTACATAGTAGATGAGGTTGAAAAAAGACTTCCGTCCATCAAGTTCAACCTATGCTACATTTAGACAACAGATACTTTATCCTATATCTATATTTATTGATCCAGAGGAAGGCAAACAAAAAACCCCATTAAGGGGAAAAATTAATTCCTTCCTGACTCCAAGAATTGGCAATTGGATTAATCCCTGGATCAACATCCTTCCCATGTATACTTATTTGGTATATCCCTGTATACCTTCCCAACTAAAAAGGTGTCCAACCTTTTTTTGAACAAATCTATTGTATCTGCCATCACAGTCTCCATGGGTAATGTATTCCACATTTTAACTGCCCTTACTGTAAAGAACCCTTTCCTTTGTTGGTGGTGAAATTTCCTTTCCTCCAACCTTAAGGGATTGCCCCGAGTTCTTTGTACTGCCCGTGGGATGAATAGTTCTTTTGAAAGCTCCTTGTATTGTCCCTGAATATATTTGTATAGAGTTATCATATCCCCTCTTAGACACCTCTTTTCTAATGTAAATAAATCTAATTTAGCTAGCCTCTCCTCATACGTTAGAATGTCCATCCCCTTTATTAATTTGGTGGCTCTTCTCTGCACTCTCTCTAGTTCCATAATGTCTTTTCTAAGGATTGGCGCCCAAAATTGTACTCCATATTCAAGGTGTGGTCTTACTAATGCTTTGTAAAGGAGCATAATTATATTTACTTCCCTTCCATCCATTGCCCGTTTGATGCAAGATAAGATCTTGTTTGCCTTTGCAGCTACTGCATGACATTGGGCACTATTGCTAAGCCTGCTGTCTACAAGCACTCCTAAATCCTTCTCCATCAAGGATTCCCCCAATATATCTCCATTTAATTTGTAAGTCGCCTTTTTATTCTTGTATCCCAAATGCATAACCTTACACTTATCTGTATTAAACCTCATCTGCCATTTACCTGCCCACGTTTCCAGTCTCTCCAAGTCCTTCTGAAGAGAAACCACATCCTGCTCTGATTCTATTACCTTACACAATTTAGTATAATCAGCAAAGATGGAGACTTTGCTCTCGATCCCAACCTCAAGGTCATTAATAAAAAAGTTAAAAAGCAGGGGTCCTAGTACCGATCCCTGAGGTACTCCACTCACGACTTTAGCCCAACCTGAAAAAGTTCCATTTATGACAACCCTCTGTTGTCTGTCCTTTAACCAGTTTTCAATCCAGGTGCATATAATATTACTGAGTCCAATTTTCTTTATTTTGTACACCAACCTCTTGTGTTAAACCGTATCCAAAGCCTTTGCAAAATCTAAGTAGACCACATCAACTGCATTACCCTGGTCTAAATTCCTACTTACCTCCTCAAAGAAACAAATAAGGTTAGTTTGGCAAGATCTATCCATGCTGACTATTACTAATAATTTTATTTTCCATTAGGTATTCCTGAATATTATCCCGTATTAAACCTTCAAGTAGTTTCCCTACTATTGAAGTCAGGCTTACAGGTTTGTAATTTCCCGGTTGTGATCTAGCTCCCTTTTTAAATATAGGCACCACATCTGCTTTACGCCAATCTTGTGGTACTGAGCCTGTGGAAATGGAGTCCTTGAATATTAAATATAATGGTTTTGCTATTACTGAACTTAACTCCTTGGAAACTCTTGGATGTATGCCATCGGGGCCAGGTGCCTTATTAACTTTAATTTTTTCAAGTCGCTTATGAACTTCTTCCTCAGTTAACCAATTGTTCATTAATATGGAGGTTGTGGCTTCCTCCTGCGGCACTACTATTGAACTTGATTCTTCCCTGGTAAACACAGAGGCAAAGAATTTGTTTAATACCTCTGCTTTTTCCTTATCTCCAATAATCTGCCTACCCATCTCATACTGAAAGGGTCCTATATTTTCTTTTCTCTTTTTTTGTTATTAAGGTATTTAAAGAATTTTTTAGGGTTGACCTTACTTTCTATTGCAATCCTTTTTTCATTATCCATTTTTGCAAATTTGATTGCCCTTTTGCAATTTTTGTTACATTCCTTATAATTCTGATACAATGTCTCTGTCCCTTCTGACTTAAAGAATCTAAACGCCTTCCTCTTCTTGTCCATTTCCTCCCCTACCTGTTTATTTAGCCACATTGGTTTTGACTTATTTCTTTTATACTTATTACCCAAGGGTATACACTGATAAGTGTGCTTTTCTAACGATGTTTTAAAGACTGCCCATTTATCTTCTACATTTTTCCCTGCAAAAACATCATCCCATTGTATTACTACTAGATTAGACCTCAGTTTATTAAAATCTGCCTTTCCAAAGTTGAAGGTCTTTGTTGAACCCAAGTAATCGTTTTTTTGATAATTTATTTCAAATGAGACCATGTTATGATCACTGTTACCCAAATGTTCCAGGACTTGAATATTTGTTATTACTTCTACATTGTTTGATATGACCAAATCCAGAACTGCCCCTCTCCTGGTTGGTTCCTCAATAATTTGGGTCATATAATTGTCTTTAAGCACCCCCAAAATCCTGTTCCCTTTTGTTGCAACGCTAATCTCATTGCCCCAGTCTATGTCTGGATAATTAAAATCCCCCATTATGCAAACATGACCCAGTTTTGATGCCTTCACCATTTGCAAAAGTATTTTATCTTCCTCAATCTCACAGATATTTGGTTGTTTATAGCATATTCCCACAAACATTTTCTTTATACTTTTACCTCCACTGCTAATTTCTATCCACAAAGTCTCTACATTTTCATCATTCCCTTCATAGACATCATCCCTTATAATAGGTTTTAGATCCGGTTTAACATATAAACATACTCCACCTCCCCTTCTATTTTTTCGATCCTTCCGAAAAAGAGAATAACCCTCTAAATTAACTGTCCAGTCATGAGTTTCATCCCACCATGTTTCAGTAATGCCTATGATATCATACTGCTCCCTTGAAGCTATTAATTCAAGCTCCCACATTTTATCTGTCAGGCTTCTTGCATTAGCAAGCATGCATTTCATTTTTTTTCAGCCTGTACTATTATCTTATCTGCTCCTTCCTTTCTGCGCCCACTTTGTTTAGTCTTTAGAAGTCTTCTAGTATAATCTGTATTTACTATGGGTGTCTCACTGCTTGACAAACTTACACTTGCCCCCATTCTACCTCCATACCACCTTGTATCCTCCTCTATTCCATTTAGTTCATTATCTGTTTCATTCCCCTCCCCAATACATCCTAGTTTAAAATCTCCTCCAACCTTTTTAGCATTCCCCCCCCTAGCACAGAAGATCCCTCTTCATTGAGGTGCAATTTGTTCCTAGAATATAGATGGCACATCTCAGAAAAGGAGTCCCAGTGCTCTAAAAACCCAAACCCCTCCTTCCTGCACCACTTTTTTAGCCATGCATGAACCTCCCTGTAGTAAGTACAAAAATATTTATTTACAAATACTGTACAATGTAGAAACATTCTACGTGTACAGCAATTCAAAACATCAACAGGTGTATGGTTTACTGCTAGTGAAAACATTTATGTACAGAAAGTAAAAACATTTACAGTCAGTCAGTATGATAATAAAAAATGCACAAATGCGCACCAGGGATTAGTGGAAGGTAATTTATTAAAAATACACAAAAACTGAGGGGATCCAACCCCACCTCAGAACAGCTGTGCAGCTGAACGGCTAAGTACTACCAAGGAAAACACCTAATGGTGACTAAATCCTAAGCTGCACAGTATACAAATACAGTAAAATTTATATAAAAAACATGAAAGAAAAAAACAAACATGAAAACAACCTATCAACAGATTTGTATAGAAACCGCCATAGGGTTGGGCACTGGCAAGGGGAAACGGACACTCACACTGAGACAGTCAGCAGACTCGCGGTGGCTGCACAGGATCCGGATCTCAGCACCGCGGAGATGGAAAAAACCGCTGCTGTCTCCTGCAGGCTCCGTCTCAGCTTACCAGCATATACGCGCAGGATGACCTGTCGTGACCTCTACGCGTTTCGTACCAAGTACCGAGTCTGCTGACTGTCTCAGTGTGAGTGTCCGTTTCCCCTTGCCAGGTTGTTTTCATGTTTGTTTTTTTCTTTCATGTTTTTTATATACATTTTACTGTATTTGTATACTGTGCAGCTTAGGGTTTAGTCACCATTAGGTGTTTTCCTTGGTAGTACTTAGCCGTTCAGCTGCACAGCTGTTCTGAGGTGGGGTTGGATCCCCTCAGTTTTTGTGTATTTTTAATAAATTACCTTCCACTAATCCCTGGTGCGCATTTGTGCATTTTTTATTATCTTGTTTTTCAGGGTGCCTTCCCCCCTTTCTAAGGGGGGTTCACCTATATTTGAGAGTTTCTGGGGAGACGCTTTATGTACATGCTGCAAAGGGATCATCCACACCATCACACAGCACGAGCGCTGAATATCCTGTTTTTTTTACAGTCAGTCAGTATGGTTTACAGTCACATGTTATAAAACCAAATTCTTTATTCATAAAAAATACAAAACGCAACATCTCGTTTATTAAAGAACGGCCAAGTCAAAACATACAGAATATAGTGGGATGGTGTGCACAACAGTCAGTCAAGCCTGCACCAGTACAGTCCTCGAGGGCAGCAAAAAGGCCCAGTTTTCTGGGTAACCTTTGAAAACCGTGCCTGTTTGCGGCCCTCGGGGACTGGAATTGTGCAGGTCCTGTGTGTGTGTACAGCAAGTTAAAACATTTCTGTATAAATACAAGTTAAAACACACAACAACATCTCCTTTATTTAAGTACAGGAGGTCAAAACATGTACAGTACAGTTCAGCACAACAGTATGGTCTTACAGTACCCGTGATTAAACCAGAAAGTCCACCAGATTGTCCTCCCATGGCCGATTCCTTGAATGGCGCAAAACGCCATTAATGCAGTCTCGACCGCCTTTCATTACAGGATCTGTAATTGTATAAAAGCGCCACAATTTCTCCAGAATGGCCTTTCTTAAATTGGCAGGAAGCACCTTTTTTATGCGATTTCCTTCGTAGTTCACTCTGAAGGCCCAGTCGCAGTACAACGAGTAGGGCACATGGTGCTTAAAAAGTAACAAGGCATACTTGTCTTGGCATGGTCTTGATGGGGTTGTTATGTCCTCCTCAACGGCATACATGTACACTTCATCTTCTGGTTGAGGGTGTGCGCTTGGTTATGGAAGGGTGTAGATGCTCCCATTCATCACATCCATGCCACCCTCCTGCTCCGGCATCGGGGAAACAGGGGCATAAACACAGAGCAAATAATTTATACCCACTATGTCAGCCTCTATCTTCTCCATCCGTCGATCCATCCTTTGATCCATATGTTGCATCCGTTGATCCATATTTAGCATGGTCTCCAGAAGCAGATCTATTTTTGCAAGCACAATAGAGTTCCCGGGGATATCCACACATCCCATTCAGCATCCGGTCTAATGAGCTGCTTCTGTGCATGGCGTGTGGACATCTGGGTGGATGGGTGCAATGGAGGATGAGATCGGGGTTCCATGGAGAGAAGCGGCAGCATCATCGAAGAAGGGTGGAGGAGGTGACCTGTGGATATCCGGTAGAGGAGAAGTGGCAGCGTCGTCGAAGACGGATGGAGAAAGTGACCTTTGGATTTCCGGGCGAGAAGCAGAGTCGTCTAAGAGCAAAGGAGAAAGTTACCCGTGGATTTCAGAGGCACCAGCGGCAGCGGCGTCGGATAGAACTGGCAAAGATGGCCTGTGGATTTCCGGGAGGGCGGCGACAGCGTCGAGGACAAGGGGTGGAGAAGACGGGCTGAAGATTTCCGTGACAGCGGCGGCAGAGTCGTCGAAGCGTATGTGAGAAAGTGGTCTGCGGGTTCGATGGGTTGTCTCTCATTCGTTTTGCGTCGAGAGTACATCACCGTATTTCTTCTTGACATAATAAGGCTGACGTCTATTAAAACCCTTAGCCTTTCAGGTCAACAGAAGGTTTTCTTTATTGGCCTTAGCCTGTCGCTTTTGCCTTGGCGTGGAAACGACAACCGCCTTTCGCTTTTTCTGCATGACAGGAATGGCAGAGGCGAGTGGGTTCCTTTCATCAGTAGAATCGGGGTTGATCCATGGAAGCAGATGGCACAATGCAGTATCTGTACAAGGACAAGTTCAGATAAAGATCATAGAGTGGTGAGCTATGCAAAGTGTGTAACCTTTTATGCATAGTGGCGAGGTACAGGTGTTGAAAGTGGGCGTACTCTACTGTGAGTCATTACTGTATAAATACACCATCCATTTTGTGGATTCACTGCACATTGAATACACATCGACTAAACATCGAATATACATTCTTGTGTTTGTATTTCTTTCTACTCGCAGCAATGCCTGTTAAAAAGATTTCCAAGGATCTCAGCATGCAAATTAATGAGATGTACACGAGCGGACACCGAATTGCTGCTATCCAACGCTGGTTAGCTACTTCTGGCCTCGTTGTGCCAGCAACCACCGTGAGCTATCATGCACACGGAAAAAAACAGAGAACGCAAAAAGGCACCAAGGATAACTAACGCGTAAGTATATTTATACAACTTAAAAAAAATTGTTATATAAAATAATGTACTGTAGATCTACAGTACTGTACAGTATCTAATATTTTTGTTATTTCTGTAGATTTATATTACAACAGTACAGTATATATATTTTGTATATTTATATTTATATTACAACAATATATATATTTTGTATACTGTATTTATTTTTATATTACAACAATATATATATTTTGTATACTGTATTTATATTTACATTACAACAATATATATATTTTCTATACTCTATTTATATTTATATTACAACAATATATATATATTTTGTATACTGTATTTATATTTATATTACAAGAGTATATATATTTTCTAAATTTATATTTATATTACAACAATATATATATTTTGTATACTGTATTTAGATTTATATTACAACAGTATATATATTTTCTATATTTATATTTATATTACAACAGTATACTGTATATATTTTTTATATTGCTGCATATTGATACTGTAGAACTGTTCTTGTGGCCTACTGCACTGTAACTCACCGAATTGTTTTTCTTTACATTGTAGGGAGACAACTCTTCTGATGGACAAAATAAGTGAGGAGAATGATGAGAAGAGTGCATTAAGGGTCAAATACACTCTGCAGGAAAATCACAATCTCACTGTATCATAGACCAGCATAAAGAAGATGAGACGCAGCATTGGATGAAAATATGGACGTGTGAGGTTAATACTGGACAGTACAGGAGGTAAAAGTGTTGTTTAGGAAACTGTACTGTACCGCTAAAATTATTTATTCCTTGTCATTACAGAGCGTAACCCATGATAAGGGATATAAACAAAATAAAAAGAGTGGTCCAGGCCCAGGCATGGATCGACAGTGGAGAAACTTTCCAGCATTGCATCTTCACTGACGAGTCTACTGTGTCGCCGGAGAGATTTGCAACCTTTGCATTCCACAAAAAAGGTCACATATCTATGAAGCCGCGGGCAAAACACCCCGTGAAGCTGCATGTGTGGGGTGCCATCTCTAGGCGTGGACCAGGATGCAGTGTCATCTTTGAAGGTAAAATATATCAAATATAATGTAGCCTTATGCAATGTACTGTACTAGTGTAGCCTTACTGTATGCACTGTACTGTACTATTGTGCAGTTTTTTGAGCACGTTTCTTTTCTTGTTATAGGAATCATGAATAAAGCTTTCTTCCAAGACAAAATTGTCCCTGAGATCACACGCAAGTTTCCGGATGGTCACCGTTTCTACCAGAACAACGATCTGAAGCACACCGCGTCAACAGCGCATATCCTTGAGCGAGGTATCAACTGGGTGAAGACGTCAGCGGAGTAAGTGTGTCTCATTTTTTTTACCACTGTTTTTACTGTGTACTGCATCTCTTAAACTAATTGTCCTTTTTTTCCAATGACAGATCGCCAGACTTCAATCCGATCGAAATTGTCTGGCATCAGCTGAAGGACCATATCCGGAAAGTGGTGAAACCCTCCAAAAAGGACGAGTTGGCGAAAGGCATAATGAGTTTTTGGAATGATGTACTCACCGTGGAACGCTGCAATAAATATATAGACCATTTTGCGACTGTGTTGCCCATTGTGATCGTGCGTAATGGGCAAGCATCAGGAAAGTAGTACTGTACTCTAGTATTGTAAGTACAGTATGATACAGGTAAGTATGGCACAGATTTTGTCTTTCCTAATAGTCAGAGTATACTGTAGTTACAGTTTTTTCTTTATAGAGAGAGCAGCACTAGCCATCTGGTTACATACAAACTTTTTTATATTTGTATTTTTGGTTCCTGATAAAATAAAATAAATATTTATTTACATTCCTGCTAATCATAATCATTGACAACACCCCCTCCCCCCCACACACACACACCTACAGTACACCAATGAATAAGAATGAATGTCAAAACAACATGAATCAGTTAATGGGTTTTTTAACTCTCAATTCTCACAATGCTGTGCAAATCAGATTTACATTTCAAATTCGAGAAGGGATTTTCCAAAGCGTTAACGTAAACAAAGCCTCAAAGGGTTGGGGGGTTGGGTGAGTCATGCGTTAGCTTCCATCTCAAAGAGGATTACATGCAGGTGCAGTGAGGTGATTGACGCTCGGCTAGGGACGGATTAAAAACACAATGACTAGCTTCAGAAAAGTAATGACTCTGTGGGGGGGGGGGGAGTTGGGTGAGTCATGCGCAGTAAGCAGCTAGCTCCCATCTCAAAGAGGATTACATGCAGACACAGTGAGGCTTTGTTGCTCGGCTATGGACGGATTAACAACACGTCAAGATTCAGAAAATTAACAACTCTGTGGAGAGGGGGGGTTGGGTGAGTCATGCGCAGTAAGCAGCTAGCTCCCATCTCAAAAAGGATTACACGCAGGCGCAGTGAGGCTTTGTAGCTCGGCTATGGACGGATTAACAATGTTAGCTTGAAACGTAACTATTTTCACTGTCTCCCCCTGATATCTGCAATACATGTGGGGTTTTTATTATACATAATTTAGTGCTGTGGACACTTGTATTATGATAAGTTTCCCTTTTTGGGATTTATTTCAAATTCCCTTGTCCAACGTGCACCTTATCATTCAATAAACAGGATAACATCTATTTCTATGGCCCAATTGTGTATAAACCTCACTAAAAATGAAATTAGGTTTCACTGCTTTCAGAACTGACATACTAAGGGTGAGTAAAATTCCGACCAGCGTGACAGTCTAGCTTTCTTTAGTTACAGTATGTCACATTTATTTTTGTTGTAAAACTCAACTTCACTTTTCTAAGGAATTCATTACAATTTTCTAAAAAATAAATAAAAGAAAATAATTAGTGCAGACTCCAGTAATAAAGGATTCTGCAAAGAAGGGATGCGATAAATGACATAGATACCAAGACAGAAATCCTAAACGTGAAAAATTACAGCGGATTAACAATACAATGTCAAGATTCAGAAAATTAACGACTCTGTGGAGAGGGGGGGTGGGTGAGTCATGCTCAGTAAGCAGCTAGCTCCCATCTCAAAAAGGATTACATGCAGGCGCAGTGAGGCTTTGTAGCTCGGCTATGGACGGATTAACAACACAATTTCAAGATTCAGAAAATTAACGACTCCGTGGAATTTCAAATCCTTGAGCTAGCCTTGTGTGTGTTCGTGGGGGAGGGGGCTACAGGGTACAGCTGCATGAAGTTCAAAGATAATGACATACTTTAATTTCAAAAGGCAGTTCATCATAATAATACACCCCCAAATACAGTACGTAAAAAGCACACAAATCAACCATGTGCAGTCAAACGCACAGGGTCGCAGTCAAAAGCTACAGCACAGATTGAATAGCGTAATACAGTAAGATGGTTTTTGCAGGCTTGTGGAGAAAAAAAAAAAAAAAATTAGAATTAAAAAAAAAAAATTTTTTATTTTTTTTTGGTCACTCACTCAAGCAAGCAAGCAGTGGTGGGCGAAGTAACAGGCACATGCGTACTTTAAATATGCAAATTTACAATTACTGCGTGCGCACACACAGACTGTGTACTGACGTAGGTTGAACCGCGAAGGTATTAGACTTCCAAGACAACAGCTCGCAAACGCCCCCTGAGTTTTTACACGGCATTGCAGTATTGCAGACAGTGAGAATAAAATGCTAATATCACGAGCGCTAAAATAACGCAATTCACTCCGGTCGAAAAAAACAAAAAATGCACCTAACCGGGATAATCTGAGAGCCGCGGATCTAGCCGACTTTGACTCAGGTCGGCCGCCACTGTATCAGCACAAACACCTCATACCAACTGTCAAGCACGGTGGTGGAGGGGTGATGATTTTGGCTTGTTTTGCAGCCACAGGACCTGGGAACCTTGCAGTCATTGAGTCGACCATGAACTTGTAATATGTCATGTGTTAGTGTACATCTGAGGTTGTATTTACCTAATTTTAAGACCTGCTAAGGATTGTTATTATGTCCTGATATGTAAAACAATGGAATTCAAAGAGGGTGTACTTTCTTTTTCACATGACTGTGTGTGTATATATATATATATGATCTCACCACCAAACTCATGCTCACAGATTCACTAGGTTTTTCTAATCATTTGTTGATTTCAATAACTGCAAATTGCAGTAATTATAGAGAATGATATATTTTATTAGAGTTCCAATTGCTATGTAGATCAATTGTAATGTTACGAGTATGATGGTACAATAGGGCTTGACTTAGGTGGCATTATGAGCAGCTCCATCTTGACATTTTGAGTTTGAGGTGTCTAGCTTCCATCAAAGATGACATTGGCGTAAAACAGTTGGGACTGTGCTGCAGATGTAAGGTTTGGTGAAGAGAAATGAATGTGTCCTTAATACCACGAGTCCAGACAAATAAGAGAGATACTGCACTCCTCAAAATATGAACAAAAATAATACAGTTACCGGTGATCCAGTGTTTGTACGAAAGCCTGTAATCAGTCCTGGGTAGATGATAAGGAACACAGGGCACAACGGATTTAGAATATCCAAACTCATGTGTTGGCTCAATACATGAGTTTGGATATTCTAAATCCGTTGTGCCCTGTGTTCCTTCTTAATACCACGAGAGCAGAGAGTTTGAACAAGGAGTTGGTGGTAAACAGTATCAAAGGCTGCAAACAGGTCGAGTAGAATGAAAGGGAGTAATGTCCTTTGGATTTAGCAATGCGGAGGTTGTTAGCGACACTTGTGAGAGCTGCTTCAGTAGAATGAGCAGTGAAAAAACCTCTTTGGAATGGATCAAGGAGATCATAGAAGCTGAGGAAAGAAAGCATCTGAGTAGATAAAAGACATTCTAGAAATGTAGATGTAAAGTATAGGAAAGATACAGGGTCATAGCTGAGTTAGTGAGGTGAAGTGGGTTGTTGTTCAGAATAGAGCTCAAAACAGCATATTTAAAATTGGAAGGAAAGACACCAGATTAGAGAGTTGAGTCAAACATGTGTAAATGTGCAGGCATTAGAGTGGGGGCAAGAGGTTGGAGGAGATGGGAAGGAATGAGATCAAGCTCACATTTAGTAGATGGAGTAGAGAAGAGTACCCGAGACACTTCCTCTCCTTTTATCATGGAGAAAGCATTTACAGTAGAGAATTGGTGTAGAAGAATAAACTGAGGGGATTTGTCATCGTGTAGAGTCGACCTTGTCTTTGAAGCAGTCAGCAAATGTTTGACAAGAGATGAACGGGGAGAGACAGCTAGTAGAACATTTGATAAGAGATTTAAAAACATAGAAAAGGTGTAGTGTGTCACACCTGTGAGTATTGCTAAGTGGGGCACAATAACTTTCTTTGGCTACAAATAGAGTTATTTCAGGACAGGAGTTGCTTGTAGCAGGAAATAGATTTCCTAAACCTTTCCCCTTCTATACTCCAACTGTATTTGTTCTTGTCCTCACTTACCTCCTATCTCTGATA
This sequence comes from Ascaphus truei, assembly GCF_040206685.1. Classification (NCBI taxonomy): domain Eukaryota; kingdom Metazoa; phylum Chordata; class Amphibia; order Anura; family Ascaphidae; genus Ascaphus; species Ascaphus truei. The sequence goes on from NC_134483.1 coordinate 525,254,658, forward strand.
CCAATCATAACTTTCATAACCTTGTATCTATTAGCTGTCTCTCACCATTCTTGTCTGTTTTTTTCATGTGCCCTCTGTACTGCTCATTGCCTCTCTAACAAGGTTCTAACAGTGCATGAACTCTTCTCGCTCCAGAAATCTCCTTGCACGGATTGGAACCTGGCTCTCTGCTACAGAGGGTACACTCTCCTGCAATTAATTTAAACTACAGCAGTAACATGTTATCATGTGATAGTGAGACTAGAAATAGCTACTACATCTGCAACTTTTCAACTATCTGTTGGAATCATAAAAGGTATCACACGTACCTTCGCCATTTCCCTCCTTTATTATCTTACTACATACTGTGCAAAATTCACCAAATGGAAATGTATTGATCAGGTAAATGAATGGTTATCAATCAATAAGAAACTTACAAAAATGATCAATGTTAGTCATATAGTCAAATGAATGCGTCAAACACCATTTATGCCATGAAAGGTTAGAAAAAGCATTTTAATCAGTGACATTTTATTTTGGAGACCAAGGACATCCATCACTCAAAATGTTTCTTCAAGTGTTCAGATAAAGAGATGCGGGCTCATCACTTCATACCGTATGGTTTGTCTATGGAGTGATTTACCACAGCTGTACATTTTGTTGTGTCCTTTTACATATTTTTGCAGTGTGATTATTACTCTATCAATGTTTTACATTGTATTTAAAATGAATATATTGGTCAATGTATCAACGTTTAATTTAAATTTTAATCAACTGCTTATTTGTAAAGCATTCTGTATACATGATCAATCAACATATGATGTGACCCAGCAGCAGTCCTTTATATGTCTGGTACAGGCACTACAATGTAAGTACATATCTCACCAATTCTACATGTATATTGCATGTTGTGAACATACTTCACTATTGGGCTTTTTCTCTTTTTCTCTTATCTTCCCTTTCAACGAGGAGTGCTGAATATTTTGAACATTATATTATGTGACCCAGCAGTCCTATTGAACATCACACCCACTTTGCCATCTTAAAAAGGGCACCCTAAGGTATGTATGTATGTCTTTATTTGTATAGCGCCATAAAATGTACATAGCGCTTCACAGTAGTAATACATGTCATATAAATAGCAAATATAAATAACACATCATGGGAATAAGTGCTTCAGACATACTGTAAAAGTAACATTAAGGAAGGAGTCCCTGCTCTGAGGAGCTTACAATCTAATTGGTAGGTAGGGAGAACGTACAGAGACAGTAGGAGGGAATACTAGTAAGTGCGTCTGCAGGAGGCCAAGCTTTGTGTCATGTGTCCATGATTATCCAGTGCTACTCATATGCTTCTTTAAGCAGATGTGTCTTAAGGTGGGTCTTAAAGGTGGATAGCGAGGGGGCTAGTCGGGTATTGAGGGGAAGAGCATTCCAGAGGTGTGGGGCAGAAAGTGAGAAAGGTTTAAGGCGGGAGAGAGCTTTAGATACAAAGGGGGTAGAAAGAAGACATCCTTGAGAAGAACGCAAGAGTCGTGATGGTGCATAGCGAGAAATTAGGGCTGAGATGTAATGAGGGGCAGAAGAATGTAAAGCTTTAAAAGTGAGCAGTAGAATTGAGTGTGAGATGCGGGATTTGATCGGAAGCCAGGAGAGTGATTTCAGCAGGGGAGACGCTGAGACAGATTTAGGAAAGAGTAGAGTGATTCTGGCAGCAGTGTTTAGGATAGATTGTAGGGGAGACAGGTGAGAGGTAGGAAGGCCGGACAGCAGGAGGTTGCAGTAATCGAGACGTGAGAGAATGAGGGCCTGAGTCAGAGTTTTAGCAGTTGAGTAACAGAGGAAAGGGCGTATCTTTGTGATATTGCGGAGGAAAAAGCGACAAGTTTTAGAAACGTTTTGAATATGAGAGGAGAATGAGAGAGAGGAATGAAATTAGGTACATGAAATTAGTTTGAAATACAGTATGCACCCCTCTTCATAGGGATAGATGTTGCACAAACCTGCACTGAATGGGTTAACATTCACTAAAAGGCAGAGTGCAACCTGCACTGTGTTTTATCTTCAGTATCCGGACAAATGTAAAATGTAAGTGATTTTTTCAACTTATACACACTATTGAGCAAGCGTTTTATTCTACATAATCACCTTGAAATCCATTTTCAAATATTGGTTTGTCTCATCATTTTGCTTTGGCATAATTACCCTGTCAGGCTACAATATATAGAGATGCTAGATGGACAGTTGTTTTTTTTGTATTTCATGCCAACTTCCTCATATCTAGCTATAGAACTAGCAAGGCATCTTTACAATGATTTTGTTGTGTGATATGCAGTTGAAAGGAGTTAATGGTTTATCATTAGAACCTGAACACAAATGAGCAGGCTGCCACAGAGCACAAATAAAAGTAAGTCAAGGATTGATGAAGAATCTAAAAGTAATGTGATCGGTAGTGAATTTCCAGCATGCCACAATTTAGTATGTGAGGTATAGGATTGTTACAATTCATGCCCACAATTTTAACATCTATTATAGGCTAAAGCTGTAAAATTCTGGGCATTATTGAAATCCCTGCACTCTGAATGGTAACAATTTCAGGCATTATTCATTCACTAATTCCTGGGATTTTTGGCAATTTGCCAATTCAGCTTTCAGAGCTGCAGGGAGCGTGTGCTGAGAATTTGAAATTAAAACCTGTCAAATTTAAAACTTTTACCAGTCCCCTCCTCTCCTCACACACAGCATAGCAACATATGCAGACTCTCTCTCACCTCTCTCTTCCCCTCCCCCCTCACATCTCTCTCTTCCCCCAGAAAAGGAAAAACTGAATCAAAGCTCAAGGAACAAAACATGTGGCTACACTGAGCCAATATATGAAGATAAAAAGTGGGGCACTGAAGGTTTGGATAATGGATGTAATCACTGCTGAAGAGAAATGTATGTTTAGGTGAAGGAGATAAGGGGTGGTGAATGGTTGATATGGACAAGCCCTGTTAACCCCATGAAGGACAGATGCACCACCTCAACGGGATAACTGCAGCTTGATGTAACCCCTGATTCTGTGGCTCCGGTGTGGAGCAACACTTCTACTCACGATTAATCACAGTTTTAACTTTTCAGCCAAAATGT